>NC_056576.1:10636871-10941871 GCF_018340385.1 Cyprinus carpio
TGAAGAAGTCCAGATATTGATTTATCAATTGATAAATATTTTAGCAGTTAAAATTATATAAAAAAGAACTTATTTTACTTTTGTGAAATGCTTTGCTTCAGAAGAAATACCTTATAATAATATAATATAATATAATATAATATAATATAATATAATATAATATAATATAATATGATATAATATAATATAATATAATATAATATTTTTGTATCATTTTATATTAAAACAAATGCCACTTGGTTTATTATTTTATTAAATGCAAAAACATTCAGAGATTTATCAATATTATAGTGTCCAGATATTATTTATTTTTATTATTTAAAAATAGTTAAAAATTTATAAATAAATTTTTTTGTAAAAATGTTTTACTTGAGAAGTGTGCTTGTGACATCTTATAATGTATTATAATATGATGTAATATTTTAGCAATGCCACTTGTACAATGTTTTGTTATAAAATAAAATTACATTCAGAGGTTTTTAAGTGGGGTTTCATTCTCATTTATCCTCATTAAAAATAAATGAGAAGTCACTGTAATGTCTATATGTGAAAAACTGTTGTCATAAAAGCTTTAAAGCTGCTACTACTGCATCACATGTGGATCATCTAATTGCTATTCAATCTGAGCTAATCATAATTACACTTGAAATGATGTGGTATACTTGTCAAATCAATGCGATTCATTGAAGCAGTGACTAAAGCTGTCAAGATCTGCAGTTGAAGCAAATGTACACACCACATGTTCACATCAATGCAAATACGGATGTTGTTTTTTTTTTTTTTTGGGTGTGATTGACGCTGGTGAGAAAAGAGTGAGCTTGAAAGGAAGTGGCAGGGCACCACTATTTCATCTTTTGAAAACTTTCAAAGGTGATATTCGCTGGGGCATTTCTGTGTGGCTGGCTTTAACATTCTTGTGGTTTTGAAAGCTAAGTGTCAGACGCTGGCCATTCTCAACATTACATGCTGACCTTCAAGAAATGTACACATCAGAGGAAGTGACAACTGCTGAAGTTTAAAAGAATGCTAAAAGATTTCAACTGCCCCCTGCTGTCATAATGCGCACTTCAAAAAACTGATCTTGCTTCAAAAATGAACTGTGCATAATGCAAGGTGAGGATGAGTCTAGTGAGCCCATCATAGAAGTCATTAGCATCACTCATTCTGCTTTTATAAGTGGAGTATGTTCAGGCACTATGAAAAGCATGTGCTACTGATTAGCATATATTTGTTAGTACATTTACTATTTCAGTCCTGGATGCTGTTTGGTCAACAAAGTTTGAAAAAACAATGAAATTTCTGTCATTATTTTCTCACTCCAATGTCATTCCAAACCTGTATACAACATATATGATGTACTTCTGCGGAACCCAACAGATATTTTGAAGGAAGCTAGGTTCCACAAAACATTCCAAACAACTAATCTCATAAAAAAAAAAAAAAAAAAAAAAAAAAAAAGTTACTTGCCATTGCCTTGAAAATAATTGTAAAATTTACCATCATTTACAAAGTGAAATGTGTGATACACCAATAGTTTTCAGTGCAGGCTTGTAATTGCATGGGGGTGAGCAAAAAAACAAAAACAAATTTTAAATAATTAAATCAGGCAATTCTGTTCTATATTGCCACCAATAGAGCCTTTAAAGCCGCACTGACTAAGAATATTTAAATTCAAGCCAATTATAATAACACAGTAATTAAATAGTTAAATGGCTGATATTAAAACTCTAAACTACTTTGTAAATCAATCATTCATTTTTAAACAAAATTAAAACACCAAATAAACAAACAAATTATTTTAAATGCTACAAATAAATAGCCAACACATAAGTATAATATAATGAAAAATTGATATTAATTTAGAAATTTGCTAAATATGAAATTTTATAGTGTTATTAAAGTATTGTTGTTTTTTAAGATTAACTTAAAACGAGTGTTTATAACAGCAATGCAATGTAAGCTTACAAAAATATTGGAAATGAGCATACATAATTAAACATTCAATATTAAAAAAAAAAAAAAAAAAAAAACCTGTTATAAAGGCAAATTAACTAAAATTGGACACTCTAAGGATAATAAAGGTACAAAAGCTGTCACTGGGGTGGTGCCCTTTCAAAAGGTACACCTTTGTACCTTATTTACCCCTAAAGAATGCATATTAGTACCTTAAATGTAAAGATTAGTAGTTTTGAGTGTACCAATATATTGTGAATACCTATCAATCAGCATTTAAGATCACAATTATTAATTTCAATATTCATTTCACAGTGAGCATCAACCTCTTACTGAAAGCAAAAGCTGAAATCAAAATAAAAGGTGATTCCAGCTATCACAATGCTTCAAAGTGCATGCAAATATTCAACCTTCAATCTTCAACAATCAACATGCAGTCTCACCAGACCCGAACAGAGGATGATTGGTGGGTTTGGCATGGAGGGCATCCAACCCCCAGGGTGATCTATATAAGTATGCTGACAGGGGCTTATGCGAATTGTTTTTAATAAATTGATTTAAAATGAACAAGCAGGCGTTCTATCAAGGTGACTTATATGAGGCAAGTTTCTCTCTTGAGACAGACAAACAATTATAAAGTTCCTCCTCTCCAAACCCTCACACTCATCAACGTCTGCATGTATAGCTAACTAGTGAACTAAACACTCTGTATGGAGACTTTAGCCCCTTTCACACAGTAATACCAGTAAATTGGTGTAAAATTATCGGAACAAAAATGCGCTGTTCACACTGGCAATAACGTTTTGTCTTTTTTTCTGGTAAAGCACCAATTTGTGTCAGAATGTTATTATTGGCCCAGAGTAGACATCTTACATCAGCACATTCTGAACTCAAACGTGCTCGTACCAGTATTCTTGTGTTGCGTTCATACAGAGCTCATTACCGGTAATTAATGGTAATGTTACAACGTCTCAAACCTGTAAATTGTCAGAATGAATTTACCGGTATTTTTGAAAAGTTCCACACATGATCTCTTAACAGTAATTTACTAGTAAAGACTGTGTGAAAGAGGCTACTGACATACAACTCTTGCTTTACAGCATGTGCCAGTTTAATGTACCGGGTCAATGGATTATAAAAGGTCTTTATAGGTGAAACAATATAGGTGGGATGAAATGAAACGGTGAGGGATTCATACTGTCCCAATCGAGACCGATGGATTCACTGTAAAAGGGCATGGAGCCGGAATCTGCCGCTTTGTACAATAAAAAAAATGATATCATTATACCAACCATCTACGAAGGGAGGGAAATTATCCTGAGGCATTAAAGGAACATCTCCGCTGCTAATCGAAGTGTCATTTTCATTTGCAGGCAACTGTGTGAATTCTCAAGCCTCGTCACTGGGAAACAGAGTTCAAAAATACGGCAGACGTCACTTGCTGAATATGAAGTGTATTCTTTTGGGTAATGAATTATGTCTTTTTATTCCGGCCTGTTAGTCTTGCGCTGTTCATGTATTTAAGCATTCATTCAGTTTCATTTGCCAGAATGGGGCATGATGCCACATCTGGGACTCCAAAAATGGGGAGAAATAAGACTTTTCTCGACCTGCGGCAGTTGCCGCTATTTCCGCCAAGGTTATTAGGAGTCTTAACGTGAGAGACTAGCTGAAAATATTCCGGAAGGAGTCGTTTCCATTTGTGGCCTTGTCTGTATGCAGCGCAGGGAAACATGGGATAGATTTAGGGAGGCTTGATCTGTTCAGCTGATAGTGTAATCCCTAGACCGGTGAAGATGAAACTCAGACCTCTATTTAGTAAAGTCAAGCAGCTTTCGAAATGATGCATATATAAATCTGGAGCACATTCCTTTTTTCTCAAAATGAGATGGTGGCCTTATCTAATATTAAGTTGTAGTATAAAATAGATAAATATTTTATTTCATTCTTGCATTTGGCACTTATCTGACATTAAGGATATTACCAGGCTGAAGATTTATACACCTTACGTACTGAGTTAGATGGGAAATCTGACCTGGTCTTAAATATATACAACTCTAATCCCAAGGAAAACAGAAGTTAAATGGATGGTGTAAAAGTGAATGCTTCTTTATCTGCTTTCCAAGGACAATTCTCCAATATTCAATATCGTAATGTGCAGTGACTTTGCAGAGAACCTCACAAAAATCACACATTTATACCCACGCCTGCAAATACAGTGCATTTCAGGCTCACTTATTCCCACATCCTCTGCAGCTGACGCATCAAAACATATCATTGAGAGGAAAGATTTGAGCATAATGGGTGCTGCATAATCGAGATCTCAACCAATCAAACTGAGCATGAGAGGGGATTTAATTCATTGAGGCCATGAGGAAGCATTAATGAAAGGACTGTGCTAAAATGCACAAAGGCAGATGGAGGTTTTAGTATCCGTTACAGCCACTACTCATTACAGTAAAATCCACTGGAAGGAAAAACGTTTAATATTTGAACTGGTTCTCAAACATAGCCACAATATCTCCTATTGCAAGCATCACCGTTAATACTGCTTAAATTTTTTGCAAAACAAACCACTTCCCTTAAGTTTATCTATTTTTTTCCTGTAACTTTTCCCTATAGAAATGAATGAAACCTCAAATTGCGTGGCTTATTGAGTAAAAGTTTGCTATTATTTTTCTAAACCAAGGGTTTTCAAACTTGCCACATACCTCCAAACATGATTCCCATGTGAGGAACCATCTTCCTAAAATATAATATATTTTTATGTCTAAAAAACATTCATACTGTGAAAAGCTTTTCGCTTTTTCGCTAGATTCAAAAATAAAAAAAAGTGTAGGTAAAAAAAACAATTACGAATGAGATGAACAAACATACAATAAATTAATACATTAATGCATTAATAAATAAATAAATAAAACAAGTCTGTAGCAAAACAAAAATATATCTTATGAAGATTTTTCTCAAATGATCTGTATGGCACTGTATTTGTAGCATTTGGTTATGATTTGAAAACAACACTGAATACTTCAGCTCACTTATGAAAAAAATGACAAAGCAAAATATTATCGTACTTGCCAGGTCTGAATGCTGAGATTACTCAGTTGCTGCTGACGCACAGACCAACTGCTAATACTCAAATAATACCTCAAACAAGGGCTACTTCTAAATGTTAAAAAATGTCAGCTCAGACCCATAGCTTATCGTTTATTTATACAACATACAGTATAAATATCAAACCAAGTCAAAAATTAGTCATCACCTTATAGAGAAAGAGAGAACTGGCCAAGGAATATCTTAATTATGTGACCATTTTAAGGCTGGCGCGAGATCCAAGCAACTGTTACTTTGTGTGAGCAACATGACGTGAATCCGCCTACTTTTATCACACCTTTGCAACAGAGTTTGGTCCAAGAATACATAGCTCACAGTGGATCATTCATATTTCACAGTATCCTCAGAGGTGTTGCATTTTTCAGCTCTGGCTTTGGGTTCTCTCCTCCTACCCTGCTTTGATTAATGCTAATTATATTATATGGAAATGAGGCATCGTGGATGAGTCAAAGCAATGTTAATGGTTAAAGAGGAGGTTCTGCGCCAGCTGCTGCCTACCTAATGCATATTTAACACAGCTGTCAATCCGGCTGTCAGTCTACTGTACACATGCACAGGGGAGTGGCACACACAATAAAACTAATTGGAAGATTAAAACTGATGGATAAACAATGAAACACAAACAAATTAATGGTTTACTGCATTGTATGATTGACAAAAGCTTACTTATCTGAAGCAAGCTGAAGCGGGGGAGTCGGGTGTGTGTTCATCTGAAGAGCAAATATTGTGTTGGTGAGTGACAAAGAGGATAATGAGAGAAATAATAAAGCCATAATAAGATATGAGAAGCCATGTGGCTAATTGCTTTTTTGCATCGCCAATGTGAGTGACATTTGTTCCCCCCATACAATGCATTTGCAAACACATTTATAATGTCACAAAAAATATTTCAAGTAAATGCTGTTCTTTTGAACTTAATATTCATCAAAGAGAAAAATATATTACAGGTTCCAAAAAACAAACAACAACAAAAAAAAAAAATGATAAGAAATGTTACTTGAGCAGCAAATCAGCATATTAGAATGATTTCTGAAGGTTTTAAATATAGTCAAATACAAAACTGTTATTTTAAATTGTTATAATATATTTTACAGTATTACTGTTTTTACTGCATTTTTAATGAACATAAGAGATTTCTTTCAAGTAACAGGAATCACAAACCTCTTGAGACTTTCACTTCAATAGAAAATGACAATTACAGTACCCTTAAACTTATGGTTTACTGCTTTTTTATAGGAAGAAATTAAAGTAGTACACTTAATTGAGTTTTTTGTTGTTGTTTTTTGCTTTTGTTTTTTTTTTTTAGATTTAAAGGGATAGTTCACCCAAAAATCAAAATTATGTCATTAATGACTCAACCTCATGTCGTTCCAAACCCGTGAGACCTCCGTTCATCTTCGGAACACAGTTTAAGATATTTTAGATTTAGTCCGAGAGCTTTCTGTCCCTCCATTGAGAATGCATGTACGGTATACTGTCCACGTCCAGAAAGGTAATAAAAACATCTTCAAAGTAGTCCATGTGACATCAGAGGGTCCGTTAGAATTTTTTGAAGCATCGAAAATACATTTTTGGCCCAAAAATATCAAAAACTACGACTTTATTCAGCATTGACTTCTCTCCCGGGTCTGTTATGAGCGCGTTCACAGCACATCCGGTTCGCGAACGAATCCCTCGATGTAACCGGATCTTCTTGAACCAGTTCACCAAATCGAACTGAATCGTTTGAAACGGTTCGCGTCAACAATAAGCATTAATCCACAAATGACTTAAGCTGTTAACTTTTTTAACATGGCTGACACTCCCTCTGAGTTCAAATAAATCAATATCCCGGAGTAATTCATTTACTCAAACAGTACACTGACTGAACTGATGACCGAGCCAGATAATGAACGAAACATTGACTCGTTCTCGAGTCAAGAACCGGTTGCATCGGTTTTTCGGATCACCGATAGTGATGGGAAGTTCTGTTCTTCTCCGTGAACCGGTTCTTTCGGACAGTTTGATTCAATAAACCGGTTGCCGAAAAACGGTTCACCAGTTCTTTTTGCGCTCGACGTAATGACTTCATTGGCGATGATTGCCCTTGATTCAAGCCTTCGGTTTACCCGCGCTCATAACATTAGCACAGAATCAGTTCAGAATCAATCACCAAAAGAACCAGTTAGGTTCAGACGCGCTGTGTGTGAGTCTGCTTCACGCATGCGCAGTATCATCAGCTCCTCGGTTCTCGAATCGGACGGCGTCCTACAGAAACGGTTCTTGACTCGAGAACGAGTCAATGTTTCGTTCGTTATCTGGCTCGGTTCAGTCAGTGTACTGTTTGAGTAAATGAATTACTCCGGGATATTGGTTTATTTGAACTCAGAGGGAGTGTCAGCCATGTTAAAAAAGTTAACAGCTTAAGTCATTTGTGGATTAATGCTTATTGTTGACGCGAACCGTTTCAAACGATTCAGTTCGATTTGGTGAACTGGTTCAAGAAGATCCGGTTACATCGAGTGATTCGTTCGCGAACCGGATGTGCTGTGAACGCGCGCATAACAGACCCGGGAGAGAAGTCAATGCTGAATAAAGTCGTAGTTTTTGATATTTTTGGACCAAAATGTATTTTCGATGCTTCAAAAAATTCTAACGGACCCTCTGATGTCACATGGACTACTTTGAAGATGTTTTTATTACCTTTCTGGACGTGGACAGTATACCGTACATACATTCTCAATGGAGGGACAGAAAGCTCTAGGACTAAATCTAAAATATCTTATACTGTGTTCCGAAGATGAACGGAGGTCTCACGGGTTTGGAACGACATGAGGGTGAGTCATTAATGACATAATTTTGATTTTTGGGTGAACTATCCCTTTAAGATCAACATTTTACAACCAGTGTTCACCATGCTTTTTCATTGTAAGCAACATAGCCTACCAGATGTCAGCTGTGTGAGGGATGTTACGATTTAAAAAAAAAAAAAATGTGCAGAAGATTGACTGACTCCATTGTACAGTCAGTTTTTACACCTCAGTGGATTTCTGCCACAGCATTGATTGGAGTCTGTATGGTGGCAGCAATGAACTGAGGAACAAATATCTGATAGAAGACTACCCTCACATTACATTTAAAACATACTCAATCTGGGACTGGTTGAAAAATAATTTATTACAAAAATAAAGTTTCCACTGTTAAAGCCTTTTTGAAATTTATAAAAGTATGCAAAAACAAAAAGCATTAAATAAACAAAAGAAAATTCTTTACATGCATGCAGGACAACAGTATGTTCCAGATGTGGAATGTCTGCCCACACAGTCCCAGTGTGGTACAATTTTCCACAGTCCACACGTTCAATCTAAAGAGGTAAGCACATAAAAAAGCTACATAATGCCATGATACAAGAGAACAGCTACTTCAGCTTTCTCACTGTATGTTTTTCTCACCCATTGGTCAGGTTAACTTTTGCATTTATTCTGCTCTCCACAAGTTACATAGGTCTGAAAGGTCCTCTTGTTTTGACAATGTGGATATGAGTATATTGGTCATGAGTATGTGACAGTTATGTAAAATGCTTGAAAAGTGGTTCACAAGCCAGTGTATAAGAGGCTGTTATGCTTACCAGTTTCTCTTATAAATGTGATGGTAATCTTTTTCCGAATCTCCACAACCCCTCCTCCATCAGCAGGAAAATCCATTCCTTCCTTCATAAGAAGGGCCTTTGCTAACTGATGTGAAAATTATTCTATTCATAAATCAAGTCATGTTACCCTTGTTGCTTTGTACCCTACAGTTGTTTTCTGCCCTCCCTGGATATTCCTTGACACTTCCTCTCCTGCAAAGTGTAGCGTCCTTGTATCGTAGCAACAGCCAATGCATGTTAAAAAACGCCTAAATTTAAATTCTTGAAGAAACTGGATAAACCTTCACAAGTAAGAATGTGTTGGTTTGTGTTTTTAATTGACTCAATATTAAAGTATATTTTAAATGCCTTGTTAGCTAACAGCTTCGTTTTGTATTGTCTTAGTTTAGCAAAAGCATCTCCTGAAGTCTACTGAAGATACAGGTATTCATACATGTGTATAAATACAGTTGCAGTGCAGATGCAAGGGCATTGCTCTCCAGTGTTCACGGACCGGCTTTGACCTTCCAATATGGTGGACGGCTTACGTATAGCGGCCCACAGAAACTGCCGCTAATAGGGCATCTAGCTATACATATCTATGGTCTCCACATGTTTTCGAATTGAATTTTTTGATGTCATACACCGATCGTTCTGCACAGTGCCAAGTTGATCCATAACAACGGCACTCTTCAGGTGATGTTTAACAATAGCATCTATATCTATATTGACTACATCTATATACATCACATAGTGCATGTGTGCACTCTGCTGGGTGTGTTTTTGTTTGCTTTTTGCGATTTACTCAATAATGTCAAATCGCATCATTTAAACAACAGTTATGATATTATCATAAGCTATATTTCCATCCACCTATTTTTATGCGCATTTTGGATTATTGCATAAAAAAATGCCAAGGTGCGCATAAATTCTAAAAATGCTCATAAAAAACTTATGCGCACAACTGAGTAGGATAAACTTTTGATCAGATAAGAAAAAATGCGCATAAACAATGATGGAAACACATTTACAGAATAAATTCCACCATGCGCATTGAAAAAGTCATGTGACTGTGCTTTGAGATGGGGTAACTTAACTAACGAGTGGACCGATCTTAGAGGTATTTAGTGACAGTTTATCAGGAAGTGACAATTTAGTTTTTTTTGACTCATTGGATGGAAACGGTGCTTTATTCGCAAATGTTTTATGCAATATTCCAGTTTTGCCCATAAGTTAAATTGGCATCTTTGGATGGAAACATAGCTATAGACAACATATATATCGCACACCCCTAGACCAATTCGATTTTAGTGCCGGAACTACTGGTTATATAATACAGAATTTTATTCCAACCATAAATCCATCCCACAAACTACTGCCGACACTTTTAGTTTCACTAAAAGAAGAACAAGCTAATATCATGATCCTAAGAAAACCTCTCTTTCATCCAAGAACATTCACCCACCACGTATCCTCATTTTTTCATTCGGGTCACAGCTCTCAGTGTTCACCTCGCTCCTGGGGCTTTGACATAAATCCAGAGAGCTGATCTCTGACAGGTACCCTGCTGTGCTGCATCAGCCATTTGAGAAATAACAAGAGGTACATTATGAGGAATTCAAATACGACAACCAGTTTATGCTAATATTGATCTGCATATTGATTTTTCACATTTGAATAATGAGGCAACTGGAAATAATGGGATGTTCAGGCAGGGGGCATTATTCATTTGTGTGGAAAAATATTTTTCTTGTATGTTGTAGAAAATAAACTTGATTCAGATGAAAAGAATAAATGTGAAGAATCACAATAAAGGTCATACACTTAGAAGCGTTGAAGAAAAATTGTTTGAAAGAGAGACTAGCAAGACTTGAACAAAGGCAGGAAGGCAAAAAATAAAAAATAAAAAACTAAACTAAACATCAGGTGGAATATGGGTGATGACGCTTTGAATTCTCTCCAATACAATTGGAAATGATTACTAAAGTGACAATAAGCTCATACTGAATTTTCTTGCATAAATCTTTGTTCAAGGTGGAGATGATTACAAAGTATGAAATGACAAAGTCGTAATAGATTCGAGTGCATTTTCAAAGCTGATCCTATTGTGAAGCTGACTGTTGACAGCTGCACAAAAAACATACAAAGATAATACAATGGATTGCGAAAGGTACAAAAACTGTCTGCTACTTCAATTGCGAAGACTTTTAGCTTGTTTTTCTCAACGTACACCTGCATTATGGCTCATTACAGACACCGACATCCTTTTAAACCGGTCACATGTTGGTGCACAAAAACATGCAAGATTTTGCCACACATAATATGACTTGCATGGGTCACGTCTGCACGTCGACCTCATATTATAGCTTCCTTTGGTCATATTCTGGCTTTTGTGTGAAAGATCAACCTCAAACTGCTGCTCATTCCTGTTTTCAGCTCTCTGCTTATTGTGCACACAGAGGTACAGCTGTAATTATGTCTGGTGCAGAGACAAAGCTGCACCGAATCGACTGGATTCCTGCTGACACCTGGCTTTCTTAACACCAACCTGAACGAACATGGGCTTGTGCTCACCAGTGAGCAAGAAACAGCAAGAATGGAAAAGAGGCAAAAATTTAGACTGTGGGACATAATGTGATCGTTCATGAATGCCATGCAGTGTGGTAATCTAAACATGCATGCTGTATACAAATTGAAATTAGAGAGGGGGGCGTGAGAAAATTATTGTACGCCTGCTGATTCTTAGAATTGTTTAGAAACAGCCTGGCCTTAAGAAAATGAGACCAAACAAAGAGAAAGAACAGTGGGTGAGGTTGCCCTTTGCAACCCATTTGACTTCCATATATTAATAAGTAAAAAAACATAAGACAGCACAGGACTTTATCCTTTAGGATAGGACTGCATGGTGAGAAGTGAGCACTACATACCCTAATGTTATCCAACAGATTGTGCGGCCTACTGTAAGTGACATCAGCGGAAAAGGAAAATTTAAGTCAAAGTATATTAAAATACAATAAAAACTGAAGAAAATCTAAAGACATTTCTTATTATCCATGCTGAAAAAAATTGTGCTGCTTAAAGGGATAGTTCACCCAAAAATGAAAATGAACCCACGATTTACTCACTTTCAAGCCATCCTTGTCGTATATGACTTTCTTCTTTCAGATGAATACAATCTGAGTTATATTTAAAAATGTCCTGGCTCTTCCAAGCTTTATAATGGCAGTGAATGTTAGTTAGTTAGTTAGTTAGTTAGTTAGTTAGTTAGTTATAAAGCACATATAAAAACAACCACAAGGTTGACCAAAGTGCTGTATATTAGAAAAAATGCATAAAAGAGAATTTCAAACAGCAAAGTAAAATACACACAGTAAAATTAATTTGTTGTTAAACGCCATAGATAAAAAATAAGATTTAAGCTTTGATTTAAACATAGAAAGAGATGATACTGTTTGAATTGACATTGGTAAGCTGTTCCATAGTTTGAGTCCAACCCTTGCAAAGGCTCTGTCCTCTCTATGATTAAGCTTAGTCCTGCACACAGACAGTAAAACCAAGATCACCAGACCTAAGTGACCTACAGTAGTTGGGTTATGAGGGAGTACCAAAACAGAAAGGTAGCCTGGAGCTAAGTCATGTAAACATTTGTAAACGAAGACTAAAATTTTAAATGTGGGGGTCGAGATTTTGAAGCCCAAAAAAGTACATCCATCCATCATAAAAAAGTACTCCATTTAGACATTTACATTTAATCATTTTGCAGATGCTTTTATCCAAAACGATTTACAATTGGGGGATACATAAAGCAATTCTTCTTAAAGAGGCAAACAGACACAGGATGTGCTTGTAATACAAAGTTTTAGACATTGTTCAAATAAGAACAAGCTAGGAAGAGAAGGAATAAATAAAGAAAAAGACAGTTTATTATTATTATTTTTTTTTTATGATGAAATCAAGTAGCTTCGAAAGAGATGAGTTTTCAGCTGTCGCTTGAAAATTGTCAGGGATTCCGCATTCCGGATAGGGGTGGAAGATCATTCCACCAACCAGGAATGGTGAACGAGAATGTTCTGGAAAGTGATTTTGTGCTTCTCTGCGATGGTACAAGACGTCGCTCATTAGCAGATCTCAGACTTCTGGAGGGGATGTAGATTCATAGAAGTGAGTGGAAGTAGGCGGGTGCTGAGCCTGTGGCTGTTCTATATGCAAGCATCAATGTCTTGAACTTGATGCGAGCCGCAACCAGTAGCCACTCAAAGGAAATAAAGTGAGGTGTAACATGGGCTCTTTTGGGCTCATTGAAGACCAGTTGTGCCGCTGCATTCTGAATCATCTGTAGAGGTTTGATTGTGCTTGATAAAAGTCCAGCCAGAAGAGCATTGCAATAGTCCAGCCTAAAATTACATGGACCTGGACAAGAAGATGTGCAGCATGCTCCATTAGAAAGGGCCTGATCTTTCTGATGTTGTGCAATGCAAACCTGCAAGATTGAGCAGTCTTTGCAATATGGTCTTTGAAGGCCAGCTGGTCATTAAAGGTTACACCAAGATTTCTGACCAAAGTTGATGGGGAAATTGTAGAAGAACCTAGCTGGAAAGGGGCTCCAACCCTAAGGCGCCAACATTACATCAACACCGACATAATCCAGACAAGAAGCTCAGTCTTTGCAAGGTTGAGCTGTAGGTGACATTCTTTCATCCATGCCGACATGTCCGCCAGGCAGCCTGAGATACGTGCAGCTACCATTGGGTCACCAGTGAGATAGGATTCACACAGCTCTAGAACTCCACACAGCTCTGGGGGTTAATAAAGTCTTTCTGAAGTGAACTGATACGTTTGTGTAAGAAAAATATCCTTATTTAAAACTTTATAAACTGTAATCTGTATCTTCTGCTAATTGTCATATGCGCATTCACCAGAGAGTGGCGTTCCAGCAGATAACATAGGATATAGATGTAGGACATAGGTGTAGCGTAAGCTCCGGTGAGAATATGTTAGTCTTGCGAGAACCAAGTTTTGTTTACAGCAAAGGAAAACCAGTGTCCTCTTGGCTTATATCAAAATCCTCAGACATTTTTCTTTACAAATCCTCATTCTAATTCATGACCAGTGTTTTGTTTTGCTCTCTCCTCTGTGCTTCTGCGTTCGTCACTTCTCACCAGAGCAGCTTATGCCTACGTCATAAGCTGGAACACTACTCTCTTGTGAACACACGTACGACAGTTAGCAGAAGTTAACTGGAGAATAAGGTTTATAAAGTTTTAAACATAGATATTTCTCTTATGTTTTTTTTTCCAGGATGCACTATTGAAAAGAAAGTTCAATAGAAGAGCATTTATTTGAAATAGTTTTATTTGTAACATTATAAAATTACTTTCACTGTCATTTTTCATCAATTTAATCCTTGCTGAATGAAAGTGTACATTTCTTTCAAAAAGAAATCTTACTGACCATAAACTTTTGGACATTAATATAAAATTTTGGATTGCCACTTATTATAAGAAAAAAAATTAACAATTAAAATAAATAAATAAATAAATGTGCTTCTTTTGCATTAAAAGCCAATGATTCAATGTCATTGCATTAGATAACAAAATATCACACATTATCGCTACAGTGTAAATATACTTTACACAATAAATGAAACTCGGATGTTTAAAAAAAGTGTTGTTTGCAAATATTGTTTTCTAAGTCTGTAAAATCCATATATTATGTTTGCTTTAGGTGTCCAAATACTTTTTGGGGACCCACTGTAGCCTAATCCATCTTACAATTTTGATGAATAAATAGCTTATATTTTCACTTATGTCATGCTTTTCAAAGATTTTTTCTAAAGCACAGCCGGAAAGTGTCTCTAAAGACCATAAATACTCATAAATCACTGGATAACAATCTAGTATTGACTAATTCCAACAATCCCAACCTCTGCATAGACCTAACCAATCCTTTTTAACCTCTACTTCTTAAAAGTAGGAGCTCATATATTGGCGCTCCCAGTCTTGGATTCCTCCTTCAGTCCTGCTGGTCCACAGCAAGATTTGTAATTTGCCACAAATCTTCTCCCATTTCCTGCACCGACCCCCAGAGAGCCTGGAGCCGGCCACACAGTAAAGCTCAATAATGGCAGAAGTGAGCTAAAATGTCTGTCTGACGAGGTAACGTAGCAAGGTTTTCCGCCGGCACTCAATGGGCTCCTCCACAGAATGTCAAGCTTCTGAGCCGATGGGGCAGAATCTGAGTCATGCAGGGCTAGAGTAATGTCACAGCACGAGGTGACTGCACGCAGTTTATCACAGATTTAAGACAAGGAACATGGCAGGAGTGTGCAGTCACATATAACTTATGATGGCTTTGTTTACTAGCTCCCTAGAATGTCACATCTCTTTTGAACGTTTTTGTTGTTGTTGCCAAGATGATATCAGTTTATCTTTGTCAAAATCTTCAGTCAGACCAGCACTGCTATAATCTGTCATCTGATTGATGACCTGTCATCCTGTCCGATAAACCACAATCGATTTGCATGATCAGAAAAAATATGGGTCCTTTTTTGAAAAGGCAAGCATCGCTATTTATATGCAAAGGAACAGTTCACCAATACAAAAAAAAATAAAAATCTGTCATCCTTGATGTTGTTTACAAACAAAAAACCCTTTTTCCCCCATGAAATACCGAAGTACACTTACTATACAATACCAATTCATAGCGACCACATGTGCCCCAAAAAGGACAACAAACATCATATAAGCACCATAAGTTTCCTAAAAGTTGCCAATATGGCTTGTTCTCCATATTCCAGGAATTTCATGAAGGACTATACCATTAATCAGTTGTATTAATTCAAAAATTAAAATGTAAATACATAAATCATATTTCAAACTGACAAATAAATAGACATTTTTAAAACCATTTAATTAATAGTAGTTAAATAATAATAAAGTGATCAATAATATTAAATGCAATACATTCTCTAAATGTCATTTCTGAAGCATTTACAAATTGCTTTAAGAAATGACAAGACAAGAAAAGAATAGAAAATTTTAAAGAATTTTTAATTATAATTTACTTGCAAAAAATTGGCAAATATATGTCATGGGGTCGGGGGGAGGAGTTTTGCATGAGAAACACCACTCACATTTATGTATATTAGTCTCCACTTACTGAATTTTTTTTCTTTAGCTTGATTTGTAGGTAATTTGACACATTCCTCATTGTAGAGATGGTCTGTAGCCACAAATTGCTCTGTGCTCCTTTATAAGTGCATTGGTCTCACAAACTGCCAAAAAGATTAAAATGAGATAACGTTTAATAGTCCCACAGGAGGTTTAACCTGCTCGGTTCTCAAGACTCCTGGGATGAAAACTGTAAGTATAAGAGAAAGTAAGTGTGTGTGAGTCATAACAAGTTCGAGAACAATTCCCTGCCCCTGTACCTTTCTCTGCCTTAAATTACCTTAATTTTTACCCTAGTACTGTAATAAAAATCAAGCATTGAAGCACCGAAACAAAAGATACATTTCATCGTATTCACTAATAATGGCATAGTCTTATGCACACAGAAAATTTCCACCAGATTCACAACAAGTATGCACATAAATGCTCATCCTATTGTCAAACAGAGTGTGTACCGTAGCATAGTATATGCCCAAGGTACCTCCATAAGGATTTCCTCCTGTACAGCCAGTCATCACTCTCTGCAATCATGTCCTTATGCTATCTAAAGATCTGCTCTCATTTGAGAGAACTCAAGATCTCTGAGTGAAGCCATTTCAAAACCAGTTACACAATTGCTAAACAACACACAACACATGACAAACTACAAAATATCAAATATAATCTTTAGGGGGATGGAGAATTAAAAGATAAAAAGGCGTAAATGTTCCTATGAAGTAAATGCTCTTAGTTGGTTCTAATGTAATAAAGGCATGTTTTGCCTTTTGTTAAAAAAAAAAAAAAAATCTGATAATTGTGCATACTTATTCAAATTAAACTGGGTTTAAAACAATACAGAATGAATGATCTAAGTAGCCATAATAGTCACTTAAGGATATGGCACTGAATTATTGATTATCAGTTAATAACTGAAGGTTTGAAGGGAATATGTCTACTGAGAGTTAATCTTTCAAGCATAAAATCTTGCAATCATAAACTGATGTTAGCACAAAATTGGATGTTTTCCATAATAAGAGGGAGAGATCAGAAGGTCCCAGAATTCATCAATCCATCAGACCATTCAAACAGTCAACATACGAGTCTCTGCAGTCAGAGAGAGAGAGAGAATTGGACTACTGGATGAAGTTTTCAGAGTGCAGGGAGTTAGTTTTCTTGGCTCTGGAATATATTTAAGGAAGGGTGAGGATTTGCATACCATTTGTGCCCTTGGGCCAGAAAATACTGAAATTACATTCTGACTATAAGCACATTTCAATTTCTCAATAGCACTTCAGCACTTATTTATACTAATCTGCACCATGTATTTAGCAGTACAGAAAAATGACAATATGAAGATATTTTATAGGTATTTGTGTAGGCCGTAGCAATTTTAGAATTAGCCTGACTCAAAAATACATGTGGGACGTAATATTCATGTATTATCTGCAGGACACTTTCGAGATTATTTCCTCACTCCAACCACAAACAAAAATTACGAAAGGTAGCCTACACAAACTGGCAGGAGGGTGGAATAATTGTGTGTCTACAGGGTGACCCTGTTACAAAAACAGTGCCTAATCCAATTCAAGCCCCATAAATCACACCACAAACAGAGCAGTGGGGAGGGAAAGCAGCTCCGCTTTGGATGGAAATTAACATATCATGATACTCTACCAGAGTTTACTGCACCTCTCCCCCGCTTCTCGATGCCACCGCTTGTGAGCCTGTTCTTTTTGGCGAATCAAAAACATACAGCGCGACTGTAGTTTGATTCCCGAGCTAATGACTCTTATGAAGTTTTACTTAAAAGTTTAATGGTCAGTGGTTTTTAAGTTATGTAGGTAAATAAAACAATTTTTTTTACTTTTACTTAATTTAATCCATCCCATCTGTTACAGAACCAACCTACTATTCCCTTTTTTTTTGGTAATTTAATTTATGTAATTAAATAAAACAAGTTAGTTAAAAAAATTATTCATATAATGATTGATTGTCCATCTAAAAACATGAGATAAGCCCTCCAGGTGGACAGGGAAATAGGAAGACCAATGAACTGTAAAACTACGACGGTGTTGAATGACTAACGTTAGCTACCTTATTCATGTAACGTTACCCTGTATTTAAATTTGATCTAAAACGCGTTTCTTTACCTGTAGTATGAAGTCGCGGCAGGTGTTGAAAGACTTCCTCGCTGTCAGGTTGTTTCAGTTGACTGTAGAAAATATCCACTTCACTGAGCGCTCGTTTTGTTGTAGGCCTATGGGTTTCAAAACTGCGATTTTGATTTACGTAGTGAAAAACAACTTCAAACGATTCGGTGTGTGGAGTGCCATGATGCCATCCAAATGACTCGCGAATCGATTCCGATTCGAAACAAAAGGTATACTGCAGGACAGAAGGAAGGAAGGAAGGAAGGAATACAATCATGGTTCTTCAGCTTCGCACACTGTACCGTTTGAATTGGTTTCTTACTCCATAAATTCACTTCAAACGATTAGGGCGCGGGTGAGGCGTCCAAATGACTCACGAATCGATTCAGATTCAAAATAATTATTAATTCGGGAATCGTCAACGCTTTAGGTCTGATTCTAAACAAATGACATGTAAGCCTAATGGAGACACACGACATGAGGAGAGAGAGACAAAAAAAAAAAAAAAAAAAAAAATACCATTCAAGCTAGACAAGGATTTGCTAGGAAAGTTATTGTGGCTTGTTTAAGTCAAGTTTATTAAACAGTGCTTTTTACATTGGACATTGTTTCAAAGCAAGTTAAAAAACTGCAGTAGGATAATCATGTCTTAAATTCCATAAGGTCCTCATTTAGCAGCCCATCAATACAAATGGCTAAGAGCAGTTGTCTAGGCTATTTATGTTAGCATTAGGCAGAACTGGCAGACCTCAAACACCGGGAAATAATAACCTTAACACTTCAAATTCAAGAATTAGAATTAAAATACACCCACCTCTAAAAATTCAGGTAGCCTACATTTTTAAAGTAAACACTAGCTGTGTGCAAATGTGTACAGCCAGTGAGTCATTCACTTAGAGCTCCGATTAAGCCGAGTTTTAAATTTGCCAGGAGGAATTGTTGAACTTTACTTGGGATCACTGTGTGAGCAGGTGGTCAGCTGTGTTGTGAGTCATATCTTCTTTCCTCTAAAGGAGAAAGAGGAGAGGGACCCGTGAGTTAATTAGCCATCATTACCCCATCTCCTGCTTCCTGAGTGGGAGCTGTGCCTTTGTCCTGTTCTATTAACATCTCTAACAGAGCTGTCACCGTGACTCATGCCCATCAAACTGACACAAGGCCCGGTCCGCACTGCCCCTCGTTATGTGCCTGAATTGCGTTGGGATGTCATCCGTACACAAATCTAAAACAGGGTGTCACGAGTGATTATCACATTATAAACTCAATATAATCTTCATGGTATTTTGGAGGTGCTAGCAACTAGAAGCACTAATCGGAACTGCTAAACTACTTTATCTATTTTTCTTTTGAAGTGTAAAACTTAAGGTAAGGTCAGGGTGTCACACGTGGTGGCTAAGGGGATCAAGGTGGTTGCTAGGTGATTGCTTACCGGTGTTCTGTCGATTTGTCCTACGCTGTCAGATTTTCCTACCTCCCATTAAAACAGTGGGTAGTGCAATTCCACAACGAAAAATGCTGTCAAAAAAATTATGGTTTATTAACATCTACACATACCATAACCCTAAATCTACCCTTAGAGTAATGCAAATACAGTAATTATGTGTTATATTTGCGGTTGAAGCTAGAAGGGATACATTTGCAGGAAACCAACAATAAATATATTTTTTTCTACCTATAAGATTGTGTTTTATCAAAGTATATACCTACCCCAACCCTAAACCTACCCTTACAGTGATGCAGATACATTAAATATTGTTGTTTAGCATGAGAAAAAGGACGCAATATTGCTGTGCGCATGCGCAGTAAACACTGGTAGGAAAATCTGACGTGTAGGATAACATGTCAGGACACCGGCAATCAAAAGAGCACTATTTATATTATTTACATATATATTTTTATATTTATATAAGTTGATATTTTCTAAGCCAGACTGATTAAAAGTCACACATTATATAACAAATGTAGCCCTATTTACCACTGTAATAAAGAATATATCTATGTATATTCCTCTGGACAACTTTCTTAAAAAAAAAAAAAAAAAAAAAAAAAAAAAAAAAAAACTGAACCAAACAGTTGACATTGCCTTCCATAGCAAGGGCAAACAATACTATGGAAGTCAAAGGGAACCAGAAACTCTGGTTACCTACGTTCTTCGAAATATCTTCTCTCTTTTGTGTTAAAAAAGTGAGTAAATGTCAGCATTTTCATTTTTGAGTGAACTATTCCATACTTATCAGACTAATATCTGTATCGCTAACAGAAATGCTTAGAAAGTGCCACCACATTCAGTGTATAGTTGTCTCTGTACATTAAACTGGAATGTGATCAGTTATTTTAACACTGGAAAAACACCTTTAATTAGATGTTAACATACAGTAAGAAAAAAAGTGATTTGTTGGATCCGTATTTGACTCTTTGCTTTCACTTTCAAACACACACGGATACACACAGGAAGCTGGATTCAGAGTAAATGATCCATGGCTCTTTTACTTTGATTTGGTGGATTAAAGAGGTTTTAGATCAAGGAGAGCCCCCACACACACAAACATACAAAATGGCGCTTCTGATACTGAAACAAACACACACCCAAAGACCAACACACACAATTTTATAAAGTTTTCAACACCCACCTTTATCTGATGTCTGAAAGGGTCTCTCAAATCCCTCTCTCTCACACACACAACCTTTAAACTACTTTCATCTGAAAACCTCTCAAAACGGCCCTAAACTCAATCAGCAGTGGTAATGGAATGGCGGCCTTTATATCCTGACTCCAGCTCTGCTCAGAAGAAGGGAGAAAGACAGAGAGAGAGAGAGAGAGAGAGGTGAATATCCTAATCATTTTCATATAAATATCTAGAGCCCTGATAACCAAGACACAAATATAGAGCTACATTCTGTCAGTGAGAAAGGTCATCACTTCCAGAGAATTCTCCTTTCATGGCAAAAAAGGTTTCGTGGGAAGTCCTTTATGGTCTTAAGGCATCCATTACTCACATGATTTATTAATCATATCTAGGCTCTACACATGCACATAAAAATGTGTTTACTTTTGCTTAAATCATATTCTCTGCACTACTTTTATATTTTGATTAACATCATTTATATCCCTGAATTATTTTATTCTTTAATTATTCATTTAATTTATCAAAGTGACAGTGAAGACTTTACATTTTAACTAAAATGTTAAATAATTGCTGTTCTTTTGAACTTTCTATAAAATCCTGGGTAAAAGTTCTATCAAAGTTTCCACAAAATTTAAGGCTGTTTTCAACACTGAAGATAATAATGTTTCTTGAACACTAAATCAGCATATTATAATTATTTCTGAAGGATCACATAACACTGAAGACTGCATTAAAGTGGCTGCTGAAATTTCAGCTTTTTCGGTCTGGTGAATGTTAAAGAACGGCTCACATAATTAATAACATGTTTGGAGTGTTACAGTACTTGTACCACATGATTATTTTGTGCAATTAGGAACACGATAGAAGCGTTACATACTAAACAAGAGCTTTAATCTCAGCTGAACACATCACAAAAATTTCAGCTCAACTCCATCTGAGATGGACGAAAGTAGAAGTCTCAGGAAGTGATGTCTACTTGGAATATTAAGGCTGATGATGAGGGATTTAAACCGCATGCTACTAAATGCTTTAAGCACTGATGCCACCAAGCTTTTTCCTAAGATCTTCCACATTGCAGAAGACTTCTCTTTTCGAAACATCAAAGGAATATTAATATACTAAACTTCATTATACAAACAGAAACTTCAGACATGCCCTCCAGAACAGCAGGAGGGTGAAACATGACACTCCATTAACAGAAACATACAGTAACATCTTGGGCACATCTTTTTCTATAAGAGAAAGTGAGAGAAAGAAAAAAGCAACTATTTATAGTGCAAACAGATGAAAAACATCAAACAGCAATGCACTAGGGTAATATATGCTGCATTGAAATTTGAAACGTTTAATCCTCCATTAAAGTGCTGAAGGAGTAATAATTTCTGCCACTTATAGGCATAGTAAAACAAAAACTGAAAATTTACTGAAAATTTACTCACCCTCGGAACATCCAAGATGATAGTTGAGATTGTTTCTTCATTAGAACAGATTTTGAGAAATTTACCATCACATCACTAGCTTACTAGTGAATCCTCTGCAGTGAATGGCTGCCGTAAGTATGAGAGTTCAAACAGATGATAAAAACATCACAATAATCCATATGACTCCAGTCCATCAATTAACATCTTGTGAAATGAAAAGTTGTTTTAATAAGAAACAAATCCATCATTAAGTTGTTTTAACTTGAAACTGTTGATTGCTGGCCAGAATACCAGTCCTTAATCCATAATAATGCTTCCTCTAATGAAAAGGTCCATCCCCTGTTGTCCTAGTGGACTTGTATTTTAGCCAGTAGCAACAGCTTGAAGTTAAAAACATCTTAATGATGAATTACAAACACACTGCTTTTCACTATAATTGATGGACTGGAGTCATGTGGAGTATTGTGATGTTTTTATCAGCTGTTTGAACTCTCATTCTGACGGCACCCATTCACTGCAGAGGATCCACTGGTGAGCAAGGGATGTAATGCTAAATTTCTCCAAATCTGTTCTGTTGAAGAAACAAACTCAACTATTCATAAACTCTCTTTAAGTGATAACATTCCCCTTCCATCACCATTTATGAACCTGTGCAGGACATTCCTCTAATTACTTCTGCACTTCCTGAAGACAACTAGAATGGGTTCCTCAGGACTCAGCTCCTGGTGCTGTGCTTACTCCCTGAGGACTGTGCTTCTCTGCCATCCACTTCATTATTCTGTTCCTTGCTCCCTGTAGTAGACAGCAGGTGCCAACACTCTAGCAGACATCTCCATACTGAATGTATCATTAGCACTTGGGCTCAGTGAGATGACAACACATTCACTTGGGCGCTTAAAATGAATAAAATAACTCTTGAACGCATCGATTAAATCACAGTGGGGCACTGAATAATACTTGGAAAACAGCCTTAAGTTCAATGCAGTTTCCCTATCAGCTCTGATTTTCTTTCTATTGATGCAGATCAGGGTCCACAAAAAAGAAACGGAGAGGCAGATAAAGATGCACACCAGTGTTCCTCTGTGCACAAACATGGTCAAACAGCAACAACAACAACAACAAAAAGGACTTGAATCAATTTCAAAACATTTTCCACAAAACTACCATAAATCAAAAAGCTGAACTAGGGTCGTTACTTTTGAATAATTAGTTAGTTTTTCCTTCTTATAACTGTGGGATATAAACTTGCAATTCTGAGACAAAAAAGCCAGAATTGTGAGATAAAATGTCGCTTTTTTTTTTTTTTTTTTTTTTTTTCAGTGGCAGAAAAAGGCTTCTGTATTAGCTAGCTAACAAACTTACAGTTCATTGTGGTAAATATATCACTGAAAAAGAAAAAGAAAAAAAAAGAAACTTATATACAGTAGCTTTAAATCAGTAAAGACATGTACCTGTCCTCAGCCTAAGCAAAAGCCCCACTCTTCTTCACCAATGGTACCCCAGTTTAACTGAAATTGTTATAAATCAACATAATAAAACATTAAACAATATCAATTGCCTTCTTTTCTCATCTAGCTCAAAAAACACACAAAGAGTCCTAAACTGAATTATTTCTGGTTTTATTTCTTTGACACATTGTCAAAAGCTCTTAATGTTTCTGTGAAACACTGTCCAATAATTGCAATTTTTGGAATGTCCCCTTTTGATGGTTTATATAATAAGCATCATGCCGATATTATTGCTTTTGCCTCTTTGATAGCCAGAAGACGAATACTGCTATTGGAAATCCTCATGCCCTCCTGCTAATCTTTCTTGGTTGAAGGACTTAAATGTCTTTTCTACATTTGGAAAGAATTACACAGTCCAACAATTCATTTTATAAATTGTGGAATCTTACAGAATATGCAAACAAAAGATGATGATCCATCTTTGATATGATACAATACACACTGATGACATCTGGTTTATATATTATTGTTAAATTTGTGCTTACAATACCTGTAGTATCTACCTGTAAAAAATGATCCCAAATATATGCAAGTACTCATATCTTCCTACTGTATTTTTTTTTTTTTTTATGGTTTGCATTTGCATGTTATGACAGTATTAAAGTTCCCGATCAAATAACTACTGCATAGCCTTACAAGCAGAACTCCCAACTCCAAAGCAAGACCTCATTAATGTTAATAAATGTGATTAAAATGTTTCCTATTTTTCACATTTGGTTTAGATGAGAATGAGTGTGTACTTGTGTAGTTATGTAGTTATATATATTTAGCAAGGATGCATTAAATTGATCAAAAGTGACAGTAATTACATATCATCAAAGAACACTGAAAAAAGTATCAGTTTACACAAAAATATTAAGCAGCACAACTGTATTTAACATTGATAATAATAAGAAATGTTTCTTGAGCACCAAATCTGCATCTTAAAATGGCTTCTGAAGGATCATGTGGCACTGGAGTGAAGGCTGCTGAAAATGCATCTTTGCATCACAGGAATAAACCAAATTTTTAAATATATTTAAAAAGACTTTTTTGTAGTAATATTTTACAATATTACTGTTTTTAGCATAAGAGATGTCTAAGCTATATTTTTCTATAACACTGGAATTATACAAAGTCAAGTGATCTAGATTTTTTTGGAAGTGTTTTTCAGCAGTGGATCTGGTTTACTGCCTTAGGACAGGATTTAAAGGATTAGTTCATCCAAAAACTAAAATCTGATTATTTACTCACTCTCATGTCATTCCAAACAGTTTCTTTGTTCTGTAGAACACAAAAGCAGAAATTTTGAATAACTGTACTGGTTGCTCTTTTATATGCCAATGCATTGAATGTGTACTTTCAAGCTTGAAAGAGGAAGTAAAAGTACTGTAGCAAATTCATCTGATTCGTCAGAATGTTTTTTGAACTGGATTAACGGATCAATTAAAAACACACTCAAAAGAATGTTTCATTCACCAGGCTATTTTCTTTCTTGTCCCACAAATGTGCCAACAAGAGTTAGGGTAGATTCTAGATTTCTAAATTTGGGTCCATCCTTGAAGTAAAACTATGATATGCCTTCAAAAGTCTTAGAATATAGCACACAGGTCACATCGACTCCTTTTAGAATCTTGAAAGAGTCAGTCCCATGGAATTGCATTCAGTCGCATGGAAAATAAAACACTAGCATAATTTTCAGAATTTCTCTTCAAGTTTGGGCTTTAGGTGAACTCTTCCTTAAAACACATTTCAAAACACTTTTACAAAACAAATACTGCCCTCTTGTGGACTCCTATTGCAGATAGTGACAAAAAACTTTTTTTCCCCTCTGTGCAAATCCAGGTTAAAAAGCATATTTTAAATTATTCAAGCAACAAAAGCTAATATATAACTATCAGTTATTAACTTTTACAGGGGAAGAAAATAATAACAGGTCTGACCTAAACAAAGCAATGAACTCACTGATACAAGGTCTATTTTCTCTCAGTTTCCATTTCTGACTGTTTACTGAAGAATAGAGAGAAGTGATGAAAGACCTTTTTGATGCAAAGAAAATTATGACTCACGGCTATAACAGAAAGGTTATGCAGTTTGGATGCAAACGAGGCACAAAGTACAGCAAAGAACTGAATGTCAGCATCTTCTCTTACGTTTCCCTCTTGTAATCATATTTTAAGAACAGAATGCTTTGTACACGTGTGGAGATGGTGAAAAGGCCAAAGATTAATGTTTACATTAGGAACTGTGAGGGTTTGCAGTTTTACTGACTGATGCACGTGATTCTGACTGATAAAGACTCGGATTTCATACATTCCAGATGGATTTATTATGATTTGGGAAACCACTTTATTTATAGTAAAACTATACAAAAATTAAAGAAATAGTTCACCCAAAAATAAACATTTGCTTAATTTATTCAGGCCATCCAAGATGTAGGTGGATCCTCTGCAGTGAATGGGTGCCGTCAGAATGAGAGTCCAAACAGCTAATAAAGACATCACAATAATTCACAAGTTCTCAACATAATTTCAGCTCATGAATTAATGTCTTGTGAGGTGAAAAGCGTTTTAACCGTCGAAATACCAGTCCATAATCCATAACACTTTCTGCAGTAAAGTTCTGCTGTTTTTTATTATTGTGATGTTTTTATCCGCTGTTTGGACTCTCATTCTGACGGCACCCATTCACTGCAGAGGATCCATTGGTGAGCATGTGATGTGATGCTAAATTTTTCCAAATCTGTTACAGTGAAGAAATAACTCAATCTACATCTTAAAGGCCTGAGGGTGTATATATTTTCATCAAATTTTCATTTATGGGTGAACTATTCTTTTATGACCAAGATTTACATATGCAGTAACAGAAGGTGCAGACCCAGGTGCAGATCTGCAGACCCAGATGCAATAACAGAAGGTGATTTTAACAACAAACTGCAAGCAGAAGATTTAAGCTCATTTCCCCTTCTCTCTTCAGATTGATAATTATTAAACAACCAAGTACCTGATTACCGAAATGGAACAACAAACATTCAAAGCAGAACAGAGCATCATTAAAGTATCTTCACAAGCATGGAGCTAGTGCTGGCACAGGTTGCCAAGCCAGCATATTTACATGTTAAATATATCACATTGGCACATGACATAAACAGCAACAACATGAATCTAAATATATAAAGAAGTTTCTATTCAATGTTTGATGGACCATTAATTAAGCTCCCAGACATGTTTTCTCTACTCCCATCAGCTGTCTTATAACACATACAGTAATCATCAAACAGGACACACTAGCTTAAATTTTTGGTGTGGTTTGGCAAAAGCAAAACTTTTTCCATTTAGAGCTGGAGAAAACCCAGAAACTTCTCTGAAGACAAACAAAACTAGTAGTTTCAAGAAAGAAGCTGGCCTTTGTGCCCATTTTAGTACCTGACAAATGAGTATTATGATGCTGGTTTGACACTTTGAGTGATATATTATTTATGTTCTGAACTAAATCTTTCAAAACACACTCAGACTTATATGAACATCAATATATGAAAGATGCTTAACATCTTTCACTATCCAATTTAAAAAAAAAAATGACAAAACCACAATGACAAAATGTAAATGTCTAGTCAGTTGGATCTCACAAAAAATATTTCACCCCAAAACCGAAAGATTTTGAATTATTCTTTCTAGTAACATAAAAAATCCAATTTTAATTACTATATTACAGTCTCAGATTCTCAGCTTGTAGAGCTGATCCCAGACGGGTTCTGAAGGCGCTGAGGCCTCGTGTCGTTCTGACAGCACTCACACACGTGACGTGTAGCCAAGTATGGTGTCCCATAATCAGAATATTTATATATAAATAAATGCATGTATGTATATAGTGAAGCATAAATACTTCTAAATCATATAAAATGAACCACATTACAGTAAAAATTTAGATTAATTGTCATGACAATAATGTCACAGTGTAAAAGAAACAAATGTATGGCCTAATTTTCTTTATGCATAATACTTCTTTCTTTTGATTTTGGGTTGAATATGACCCAGACATGTTCCAGACACAAATTATTATTATCATGGCCAAATTGGTATTGACGAAAGTCACACATGCACCATTCAGTTTAACTTTAGAGTAATACTCATGCATCCTAATAAGACAGTTAGACAATGCTCAGTGTTTCAGGAAACCTGGTCCTGATTACTAAAACATTTATAGATATAAGAAAGTTCATATTCCTCTCCATCATATCCAAAAAAGTGAACATCTGCTTCTACACAATATGCAAACAACAGTTGATCATAACAGAAATAATTTAAACAAGTTAAAATGCTCAAGAATAATGAAACTCCATTTAGTGTGTATACTATTAATGATGACTGTTATTATAAATATGCACCAGGTTACTGTCTTGAGTATCTGATTGTAAATGTGCAAACATATAATGTTTAAGATGTAACAAATGTGAAAGACTAAGAAAAATAATTTCAAAAGGAAATAGATGAGGCAGAAAGAAAGAAGTGAGAGGGATAAAATGAGTGTATGAGCGTGTAAAGTGAGAGGTTTTCAGTCCAGAGGCACCTCTCTCAGATTTGCTGGGTCAGCTGTAGCTGTGGCCTGTTTGGACTCTCTCATCTTATCTAGGCCAAACAGCAGGTCCAGTTGAGTCACGGGCCTCAGCTGCGTGCTGTTCACATGCCTGAGGACACACCAGAGGACACACCAGGACAAAATCAGAGATGTGTAATGTACTTTTATATTCATTACTGCATACTTATACAGCATTTCAAAACTCCTAAGAACACTTAAGAATATGTTGAACTCTTTCTCTTCTAACAAAACAGAATGAACCAGCTGAACAGCTACTTGAGATTAATGGGACAGATTTTTCCAGATATTATAAACCTCATGGTGTACAAGCTGCATGTTTTGCACAAAAATAAAATGTCACCATTGTGTGTGTGTGTGTGTATGTTTGATTATACAAAATATCTTAGACATACTCTTCTTCATCCAGCTGGAGCTGTTGTGCGATCTGTTTCATTTGCTGTTTGCGGACATAGTCTCTAACACGGTACATGGCAGCGTCCCTGCAAAGCTCTTTCAGATCACTGCCGGAGTAGCCCTCGGTTTGATCCGCTATTTCCTTCAGGTTAATTGCGTTACTTAACTGATGAAAAAAAGATTCAAATTAAATAATTTACATATGCACTACCGTACAAAAGTTTGGGGTCAGTAAGATTTTTTTTTTTTTTTTTTTTAAATGAATGCTTTTATACAGTGAAAATGCATTAAATTTCATCTATTTAAAATAAATACTGTTCTTTTGAAATGCGTATCCATCAAAGAATCTGGTTTCCATAAAAATATTAAGCAGCACAACTGTTTTCAACAATGATGTTAATTAGAAATGTTTCTTGACCATTAGAATGATTTCTGAAGGATCATGACATCATGTGACACTGAAGACTAGAGTAATGGATGCTGATAATTCAGCTTTGCCATCACAGGAATCAATTACATTTTAAAATATATTCAAACAGAAAATATTTAACTTAAACTGGAAAATTATTTCACAATTTTACAGTTTACTGTATTTTTGATTTTGTCTTTACAGCAAATTCAAAATCTTACTGACCCCAAATTTTTGAATGGTTGTGTAAATATATGGATTTCTGCAACATCACCTTTAATATAAGCATTATATTTTAAAACAAAACTTTTTGTGCAGGAATTGTGGTGCAGATGAAGAAGAGCTTAATGTCTTACATTTTCTCCAGACAGAATAAGTCTAAGGATTTCTTCTCTTTGAGCTGCATTCTGAAATTGGACCAAAAATAATTATGTTTTTATCCTGATTAAGACAGGCTGTTAACAAAAACAGAGCATAAAGGTGTGTGTGTGTTCAGCAGACTCACAGGCAGGCCTACATGAAAGGTCGTGGGCATTCTGCGCAGTATTGCTGCATCCACATCCTGTGGTCTGTTTGTGGCCCCCATCACCATTACCTGGACATTGACATCTCATTACACTTTTATTTTCTATTAATCACTTTTGAGGAAATGCATTGACCTCTGAAACCTACATATGTGTGTGTTACCTGGCTGCTTGCGTTTGTGTCTAGTCCATCCCACAGACTCATAAACTGGGCTTTCATCATAGCGGTGGCCTCATGGTCCATACTGGAACGATTCCTCAAGAATGAATCTGAAGCAAGAGACAGATTTTATGTGGATACACATATAATAAACAAACTATAAAATCAACCCAAGAAATTTAAACAGCATGAGGAAACTACAGAACTACATAAACAGTACAGTTCAAAAGTTTGCAGTCAGTGAGTTTTATTTTATTTTTTTATGTTTCTGAAAGATTTATCTTATGCTCATCAAATCTGCATTTATTTAAACAAAAATACAATTAAAACAGTATTAATGAAATTTACAATAACTGTTATTTTAATATATTCTAAAATGTAATTTAACCTATAATGGCACTGACATCACCCCAGACTTCAGTGTCACATGATCCATCAGAAATCATTCTAATATGCTGATTTGGTGCTCAAGATTGGTGCTCAAAACATTTCTGATTATTATCAGTGTTACAAACAGCACAGCTTAATATACTTGTGGAAAGTGTGATACTTTAATTTTTTCAGGATTTTTGGTGAATAGAAAGTTGTTGTTGTTTTTTTTTTAATAGTTTATTTTAATTTCTTTTCTTTAAAAAAATGTATTTATTTAAAATGCATATCTTTAGCAGAGTGCAACTATTTAGTCACTTTTAAACAAGATATTAAAGCAACTACTTAGAAACTTTTTTGCAATTTCAAATTTTCAGGATGTCATTTCATATGTGGTACTGACTTAAACTAATTAAAATAATAAACTTTTACTGTTATTTCAGCTAGTACACTATGATAAAATGCCTGAGAGACTCTGTGCACAGCGTCCACATTCTTCAGTTTCACAGATGATGGGACACATACACTATTATTCAAATGTCATCAGCATTGAAAAATACTGCAGTCATTATGCAAATGTACATGTACCACGTTTTCCATAAAACCCATGAATATAAAACACCTGCATATACATAGGGATTACAGGCAAGTTTATCACCGTAGTAGTGCTGAGTGAATTTATTCAGAACATTCAAAAAGCTGACATTGTAACATTTTTCCTATCTGTCTGGAATCCCTAAATATTCGCCAGATATTTAGACCATATTCAGTAGTTACCTATTTCATCAATGAAAATGATACAGGGCTGAATTTTGACAGCCATAGAGAATACAGCAGCAGTCAGCTTCTGCGATTCGCCATACCACTTGTCAGTCAAAGTGGAGGCCTGGAGATTAATAAAGCGGCATCCAGATGCTTTCGCTGTTGCTTTTGCAATTAAAGTCTTTCCACATCCTGGTGGCCCATACAATAATACACCTGGGAGTCAAAAAAAAAATTATGAATAACAATCTTTACTTTCATATTTCTCCTATATTACTACTACATGTACAATAGGGCTGCACAGATTTGCTTTATTATAATTTCATTTGAGCAGATTTACTCATCAGAGACTGCAAAACTCTAACATACATATTTTCTGGCGATTATTATTAGTGCGGAGAGAGTGTGGTTGCCAGATTGAGTAAATTGATTAAAGGGTTACTCCACCGCAAAATGAAAATTTTGTCATTAATCCAAACCTGTAAAAGCTTTGTTCGTCTTCGGAACACAATTGAAGATATTTTGGATGAAAACTGAGAGGCTTGAAACTGTCCCATAGACTGCCAAGTAAATAACAGTGTCAAGGTCCAGGCAAGTATGAAAAGCATCGTCAGAATAGTCCATCTGCCATCAGTGATTCAACCGTAATGTTATGAAGCAACGAGAATACTTTTTGTACACAAAGAAAACAAAAATAACTACGGCGTACACTCTTCTGTGTCAGCCGAGCTGCGCCGATGCGCTGTTTTCATTCAAACCAAAGCGTAAATACACGTAAAAAACATATCCTTGTGGCGCAGCTGATATAGCAGAGCGTAAGCCGACTGCGTACAGCTCAGATTTGCCAAAATGGCGCTATGCTGATTTGGAGAGACACAGAGGAAAGGAATTGTTGAATAAAGTCGTTATTTTTGTTTTCTTCGTGTACAAAAAGTATTCTTGTCGCTTCATAACGTTACCGTTGAATCACTGATGGCAGATGGAGTATTCTGACGATGCTTTTCATACTTTCCTGGACCTTGACACTGTTGTTTATTTGGCAGTCTATGGGACAGTCTCAAGCCTCTGTTTTCATCCAAAATATCTTAAATTGTGTTCCGAAGACGAACTAAGCTTTTACGGGTTTGGAACGACATGGGGGTAAGTGATTAATGACAAAATTTTCATTTTGCAGTGGAGTAACCCTTTAAGTAAACACTGGACAAAAATTGCATTTATATAAAAAAAAAAAAGCTTTGATTGGGGGATTTAAACCCTTGAAATCTGGCAACCCTAAGCATGAACGCTTGTGACCAATACAAAATAACGCAAATAAAAAAAAATTAAAATCAGATAAATAAATAAACCATTATGCAAATATTGCAGATAATAATGCCTAATTAACTGAGAGAAGCAACAAACACGATCATGATAAAAATGTGATTTATCGTGCAACCCTAATGTACAATAAAAATAGGACAGAAAACACACACTCCAATAGAACTGTGATTTCATGTGCTTTCTCCGTGTCTCACCTTTGGGAGGTTGCAAGAGTTTGGAACCACAAAAGAGGTGACGTTTCTGGAAAGGCAAGATGACAGTGTCTTGCAGCTCTGAGATGATCTCATCTAGTCCAGCAACATCTCTCCAGGTCACCTTACAAGGAAAGGAAGAAAATATCATACAAGCTACTGATGACTTGGAAGTCCGGTGGGAGGCCAGTGCTTATAATGATTACAGGCCACACCCTTATGGGTGCAAACAGAGAAACGACTTCCAATCTGTCAACACAATTCAGTTCCAAATCAGTTTGAATAATAAAACTAAAGCTGAACAGACAACAACCAATGACATAAATCTTGTCTTTACTACTACTAAAAGCAAGTCCTTTCTACAAAATTCTGATGTAATGAGAGGCACAGTGTGATTTGATGAAAGGTTTGCACTGATTACAACAGTATTGGTGGTTACTTTGATGCTGCGTGGATCGACAAGATGAGTTGCAATGTTCATTTCATACTCCGTCAGACTGACGCCCTCTACACCTATTTGCTTCATCAACTGCTCTGCCTGGGGAAAGTAAGAGAACATGATATTTAGATAGATAGACAAACAAACAAACAATAAATAAATGAGTCAAAAATTGAAGACATTGATTTAAAAATAAATAATTTAAATAAATATACCATGTAATAATTCACAACAAATAATGTTCAAGCCATAAAAGAATCAACTGTTTTCGAAACTCCAAATCTTTTTTTCATTCCTTTTAAGCTCTTTGAGCTACAGGATCACATGAAAAGTTGTATTTAAATTGAATGTATTATTTGAATATCAGTTACTTCCACATTTATTATCAACACACATTCAGTAGCAGAGATATCTTTACCCTCTTCTTGGCCTGGTTTTTTTGTTTTTGTGTCGGGTCAAAAGCCTCCACCACCCATTTGATGCTGTAGTATGTTGCAGCTCCAAAGATGGTCAGTCTCACCAACATCCCCACCACCTCGTTCCGGGTGAGAGGGCGGAGGAGGGCGTCCCGAGGAATGTCACTCAACATTTTGGTGCACCCCGCTGTCAGCCCATTGGACAAGAAAAACAAACTGGGTGTGTCACTCTAGAACAGAGACGGTAGAAATATTCACAGTGACAGTGCATCTAGTACATGACACTGACCTCTATCTTGATTTCTTGTCATACACCTAAAGATCCAAATTTAAGTGGATTGACCATTAATAACAATTTACAGGCTTCATATTTAGCTATGCATGAAAGATATTCACAATAAAACAGTATTATTGTAGAATATTAATACTGATATATTCGATTAACCAAATAATAACGACGCCAGCAAATAATATCGCCGTATGTAAAAATATATTTGAACTGCAATTCATAATAAGAGAGAGACATCTTCCTAAGGGACAAAAATCAATTGTGCGATTAATAGATTTTTTTTGTTAGAGACGCTAATCACATCACGGAAACGTCACGAGTGCCACGAACAGTCTCATAAACAAGACATAAACATCAAAACACAGTACATTTATATAAAATTCACTCACATTTTACAGCATCACTGTAACCCACACACATCGACTTGTGTACCGCACTACACGAACCGTCCGGAAAGAATCTCTATAAACACAGGTTCCTACGTCCGAGTTTATTTATTTATTTTTTGTAATTAATACAAAATGTCAATAAATAAATAAATAAACGTGACGCTTGCTTGCCCAGAGTGTAGCTTAGTTTAACACCCATTTAAAATACCTTGCCTATCGACATAGCAAAATAATTATGTCCATCGTACACTGGTTTCAGCTGGTCTCCCACTCTGAAAAAGCTGGTGGCCACAAGAAACACTAGTCAGACCAGATAACCTCAGCTACGACCAGCTGATTTGATTTGATTTGATTTGATTTGATTGTTGTCTGTATATCTGACCTAAACAAACAAACAAAACAAAAAAAAAAATGGATATTTGTTTATTTAGGCTATTTTTTTTTAATTAAAGTAGTTGTGTGTGCAATAAGCGCCAACCACTGACTAAATTAAAGGAAGTGTGTTAAGCAAAACTATCAAACGATTAAAGAGCAGCCATGATTCTTTTGGAGCACACAGGGGTTTTATTAAAAACCCACATCTGTTAATAATAATAATTTAAAAAAAAAAATGCAACGTAGGCCTACTTAGCCTAAAGTCTAGCGCAGCTGGTTGATCTGCACACACATTTCCTCAGTACATCATCATCATCACAAATACAACATATTAGGTTTGTTTTACTGACGTTCTTTACCCTCCTATTGGTTCTGACGGACAGTAATGGACACAATCTTATCAAGTTGCCAACCCAGCCCTCAGTTCCTTTACAGACCACATGAGGGCAAACTTGGCATTTTCAAATAAACTAGTGTCTGAAAGAACGTCCGAACACTTGAGACTGTATCAGCCTCCATAATAAGCAAGAAACGTGGATGCATGTAATATATTTAAGGTTAATTAAAATGGAGAATTGATGCTTGCTGGTATCAACGAGTCATTATTTTCAAGAACAGTGACTGGTTTTGGCTGCAAGCCAGTAAATAAACTAAGAATCGTTGTGTTTGATGAGTTGCCATGGTTCTCGCATCCTCCTGTGATGGATGCAAACTGGGAGATGCACTCATGTAATTTCTTCAATCTTTCAATTAGCGGAGAAAACTGTGTGCACTTAGGCCACATAATGCGGCAAAAGTGAATTCTGTTATTAATCTGTTCGTCTATATTTTTAGACATTTCTGCTAGCGCTCTGTTGGCTGCTATTCAGAAATATTATGTTTGTAATTATTCTGTTTTTAGTCGTATCTGGGCTAAATGGATAGTATTCTTTTTTAAAGGATAGTTAACTAAAAAAAAATATGAAAAAAAAAATACTGAAAATTATTCACCTGCAACAAAACGTCTTAATGATGGATTAATTACAAACACGTAACTTTTCACTTCTCTAGACGTTAACTGACGGACTGGAGCCAAGTGAATTACATTACTTGTGGTTCATTATGTTTTTTTTTTTTATCAGATTTTTGGACTCATTCTGACGGCACCCATTCACATAGAGGATCCACTGGTGAGCAAGTGATGTAATGCTACATTTCTCCAAATCTGTGTGGATGAAGAAACAAACTCTACGTCTTGGCTGGCACGAGGTTTAGTAAATTTTCAGTATTTTTTTTTTATTTTTCCTTTGAAATGTATTTTTAATATAGCGTAGAACAGTGTTCGCAACCATTTTAAATTCATAAAATGTTTTATTTTGTAATGAAAAGGGATATTCAAGAAACTGTTATTTTCTCTCTCTTTTTTAATATTTACAGATGATTCAGAAACACAACGTTGACAACATCCCATGATGATGTGTCTGGCAATGAAGTGTAGTACCACTAAAAGTGCAACAAGAGACCTGCTCAGCATCCTCTATCATCTTAGCTCAACACCCCCAGTCCTCCGAGACTATAGTCTCTCTCCTTCCCCGACTTCAAGTCACCTTTGCATTGTACGTGACCTAAAAGGATCAAGTAGTTCCTGTGGGAAATTTTTATGGTGACTGTTCCTGTCACCTCTCTCTCCTCTGTTGATAGCAACACAAACTATGACAGCAGTGTACACTTTAGAGGGAACCGGATTCCCAGAGCACCCCAAATCTAATCTTTTATTATACTGAGGATTGAGGCCATTTTATTTTTTTTGTCGCTGTAATTAAAAAGCCAATCAAACTGCATGTTGAGAAAAGTGGTGCAGAGATGAAGATGATTCCATCTTCATCCAACATCAAGCATATTAAAAGCACAGTCTGTCACAGATTCATGCTATTTCTTGAGAACCAAATAAATAATATTCCATATCCATTTGTTCTTTCTGCCTGCTGTACAGTATCTCTATTGTTAGTGTAAATGAAGTTCCTGGTTGTCAGTGACAACCCTGTCCACCAAACACTTCACATGATGCAACGCTGCCAGATCTCTTTCTCAGAATTCACACTTTATATGTGTGCAGGTCTCAAGGCTTGAAATATGCATCTGGTTGCATTTGGTTAGTTCTGTCTCTGCTCATAGAGAAAGAAGAAAACCTTTTTATACTTTGCTATATGTGATAAACACACCGTGATCTAATTAAATTTTCAGTAAAGCTGAAAAAAGAAAATATATCTGTCACAATGAGGGAAGAGGCCCACTGTGTGACAGAAAGGACCTGTAAAATAAAGAAATATCAGTAACTATTGGACATTGAAGTACACTCTCAAAAAACATACAGAGGTACACTTTTGTACCTCTTTTTTTCTGAGGGTGTACTTTGTTTTTTTAGAAACATGAATATGCTTGTAGGACATTTGATTGTTTTTTTTTTTTTTTTTTTCATTGAAGAAAGCAATATTATTAATGATAGAGAACTTTTATTATTATTATTATTTATTTATTTATTTATGCAGCTTTTCACTTCACAAGACATTAATTGATGGACTGGTGTCGTGTGGATTATTGTGATATTTTTAACAGCTGTTTGGACTCTCATTTTGATACCACCCATTCACTGCAGAGGATATGCATGAGCAAGTGATGTATTGCTATTTTTTTCCCCAAATCTGTTCCAATGAATTTAACAAACTCATCTAAATCTTGGATGGCATGAGGATGAGCACATTTTCTGCAAATTAAATTTTTTTGTTTCCTTTACATGCTGCCGTGGGTAAGTGCAAAACTGTGTGAAAAAGCACCAAATCATGCTTTCATTCTTGATTTTTAATTGTCACTTATATGCTAAGCCATAAACTCCATAAACTTTTTCTGCTAGAGTTTCTCCAGTGTGATGACTCCAGTCACCTGCATTAATCAGACAATACTTGATATTCATAAGCAAGCCACCAGCTTCAACCTTTTTTTTTAATACAGATATCTTATGAAAACTAATTTCTGTATGATGAAGATATAGAATTGTCTATTAGTGCAACTGGAAACAAATTTGCAGAATAATGTTCTTGCCAAACAGATTTGCACAAAGCAAACCGGTAAGCGAGCAGCCCAATCAAGAACATAATGGTGTAGCTGATTTGACTTCTCATTCAAAAATCCAGTAATAAACATCTGATTTCCCAGATGAGTTTTTTAGAGACTTATGGTAATGTTGGGAGAGGGTTATCGCTTTTATTGTGAGGGACATTTGGGTTTCAAGGGAATGAAGGCCCTTTACTGAACAAACACAATTGGCTCTTTCCAGCTCCCATTCGTCAGTGTGACAGTGCTTGTCTGGTGGAAATGAATGGACTAATAGAGAGAACACATTTAGGTTGCAAATTATTCCTGGCGCATGGAGACAACTCTGACGCCAAGGTGACAGAACATGTTTGGCGGACTGTCTTTAGCAATGCATCAACTTGAACACAATGGCTATTAAAAAAAGGTTTTCAAACTAAGGACTCATATAAGTGATGACAACCTTGTAAAGGACCCCCTTCCAAAAATAAAACCCAAGCTTTTAATATAGAAAAATTAGAATGCATTATATTATAAAGACAACATGATTTTTATAAACTTAAATAATTGTCTTTTATTTGTAATTGTACTAAAGCCAAAACAAAAATATATATACAATATTAAGGAAATTTAGATTGATTTGTTGAGCAATTTTTCGCATTAATTTTTCCAATGCAAAACTACTTTGAATATACTGTACGTACACTGAAAAAAAATAAAAAATAAAATAAAACATTTTTTTTAAAAATCACTATAGTCTGATTTTTTTATTTCTTACTATTGAAATAGATTTTAAATAAATAAATTCCCTCAAAATTTTTGCAGACAGTGATTATTTTTTTTAAACTGTAAACACTAAAAACTATTTTCTAAGCACATCACTCAAAACTAAGTTGAAACCATAAGAATTACTTCTTTTGAGTTCCTGGCATTCCAAAAAAATACCTTTTCACACTGTGCTGGTTTGCCTCTTGAGCTGTGACCTCCATCCATTATTTTATTGATTAGTACATCCCCCCCGTGCCACCCAGAATCTGTTACCATAGCAACCCATAGAAATTACGTATTTGTGGCAAATAGGGGATTGGTCAACATCGACATTGTCAAACTGATGAAAAATGAATCTGCTGAGTATTGGTCCATACTAGCTGGTGGTCTGATTTAGTGGGACTACTGAGGGTGAGTCTGTGACTTCTGAAACTTAACATTCTGTTGTATAAGATTGAAAGTATTAAATGTGCTTGATGAACAGATGAGAACAGGTTTTCTAGGTGAAATATATCTTTAAATCGATTCCTCAAAATTCCTCACCTGAATTAAATTTCATGTCATGCTACATTTATTTCATTTCTGACTGTCCTCTTTTTGGTCCAATAAAAAGTTATTTTCATTATCTCGCTGGATCCTTTATCCGAATGGCATCAATCTTGGACTGACACTTCCATCATAAATTACATGCCTGGCATTCCCTGTCGACCGCTTTCCTCCCAGAGTCCACCAGGTGGCTGAACTAACAGCAATAAGTGTATCTCTCCCGCGAACAAGCTGCCATATTGATCACTGCTTATGTTTCTTCTGAATCAATCTCCATGACCCAATGGCCATTTTCTACATCATATTTCACTTCAACAGGAGACTGATGTTCCTGAGGCTTTGAGAAAGGGGAAGGGTCTCAAACAAAGAGATTCCATCAAAGTAAAGGTCCCTAGTTCCCCCTCAAGGCACCACTGCTAATGCAACCCAACACATCACTGTCATACCTCCAGGTCTCTCAGGTCCAGAAAGACAACAATATCTGTAATAGATTTAAAAGATGTCAAAATAACTCAGATGCATTCGACAATGGTCACTATTTCATTCCTTAGAAAACTTCTACTTGTAGAAACTCTCAATAGCCTACTTTCTATTAGTGGTGACCTATGTGCATTTAGGTGTCAATTTTACAAGGCAGCTAGACTTAATGAAGATTACCATTTATCGTTGCTCTACGAAATTTCATGGGTGAAATCCAGACATTACAATAGGAATCTGCGCTATGAGAGTTTCACATAATAGCAAGACAGAGCAAATTCGCCATTCTAACCAACAGCAAGGTTTGAAAGTAACTTCTGAATGATCAGTGCTTCATACATCTTTACATTATTGACAATGGAAAATGGACATTTTTTTTGCCCATGATATTTTGCTAATGTGACACATTTTAAATGTTTTTTTTTTTTTTTTAACTCCAAAACAAGCACTTGAACTTGACTCGTAAGCGGCACCTGTAGCGCCACTGATGCTAATCACTTTCAGCAACTGCTCTGATTTGAGTGTTTTTAATTTGCTAAAAAAAATTGGCTCGTAAGATGGAGCAGAGCCATTGAAATAATTTTTATAAAGGCTCTGCAATGGAGGGGTTGCAATAAATTATTATACAAATTAGAGTATTTATGAATGGTTATGGCGATTAATTTTACATTTGCATATTGTATTGTATGAATAGGTGAAACTAAATAAAACCGGCCAGAAAGCTGAGGCTCTGTCATTTTTTATTTTACTTTATTTACCTCAGGAGAGTTAACTACGAGGCTGCATGTCGTAAAGAAAGAACTTCCGACTTGACGTCTCTGCTTTCAATTCCACCCCCGACTGCAAGCGGGAACTCTAGCCGACCGGTCTGTGCAGTGCCGCATGAAGTCGAATAAGGTTTATTGTTTTGTCATATGGTCTTTTATTCTGCCTTCTGTTCGGTTCATGTTCCTCAGCTCATCTCTGTCATTGGTTGGATTGTGTCATGTGACCCATTTGTTTGATATATATATATATATAGCCCTCATGTTTCATTGTCCATTGTCTAGCTTTGTTTGTATAATCCACTATTTGGTGAATTTTTAAATGTTTTTGCTAAGCCAAGTCTTGTTTGTTGAGTTTCTGCTCGCTTGTGGATTTTATTAAAACTGCACAAGGGATCTCATTCAACTTGCCTTCAGTAAACATTCATTATAACTAGTCGCAATAGATGTTTCTGATTCACTAAAAAGAACTGGCTAATAAGAGTCATTCATTCAGTTATTGGACTACAATGGACTACTAAAGAACTTACAATTGGGTATGGAATTACACTGGTCGCACTGAAGGTTTTTGGATTCATTAAAAAGCACATACTCATAAAATTCATTCATTCAGTAATCAAACTTCTAATCTTGCTATACGTTTTGTTTCACTAAAGATTACCAACTTAATAATTTGGGAGTAAGGTACCTGATGATCGCAAGTTATGTTTTTGATTCGTTGCCTCATAAGAGTCACTGAACTATGCTGATCCTGCTGTGTTGGATTCACTAAAATAAACAGTTTGTAGGGAAATCATTGTATTTACAACACTGTTCCAGAACAGTTAAAACCAAATATTCGTGTGTGTGTAACACATTTAACAGAGGACTTACCTACAATGCTGGCTGTTCTGACTCACAACCTGTAAGTATGTTTTCATATTTAAAGAATATTCCACTGACAATTCAAACGTGAGTTTTGAGCAGTGTAGAGTAACCGATCACCCATTCCGATCACAAATGCAGACAAATGGTTTTATGTTTACACAGTGCATTACGCAACGCGTAAAAAGACAGTATACGCCATTATAATCCGTAATTATGTCCCCACTGGATGCAATAAATGCCTCATTTGTAATGGGTTTTATTGTTTTTGTTTCGTCACGCTGGGACATGGCATCACAGTAGGGTAAGGGGAGAAAAATTTCCGTCATACGCTTGAGGTATTCGGCCAATCACAACACCACCTCCGCTTTTCAGACTGGATTCAGAAAGGCGGGGTATAAAGGCAACAATCATGTACAGTGTACTGTTTTTTTAACCTTAAAACGACTTGCATTACGCCAAATAAACAAAATAATATCTTTTTTAGAACGTCATGACCCCTTTAAAATAGAGCTGATTGCCTAAAAAATTACGAAAAAAAAGCGTTTTCAGATAACTAGTAATGCGGGGCATAAAATAAGAGCAAGTATATATATCTGCGGAGAATGTCAATGTACAGTGTGTGGAAAATACTGTGTTTCATAAACAATAAAAAACACAAAAAATAAACAAAAAAAAAACCAAATAAACAAAACAATACACATTACACCAATAAAATTGAACTGGAAATTTAAGAGGCTGATTTAGCCTAATTGTAATATCAGAAACACAAGGAAAAGTGAGTTATAGCACTAATCACTTCAGGTGTATTACTGAAAAAAAATGTCTGTGCAGTATAAGTGTTATGTTTCATAGATAGCTTTACTCTAGTAATTTTATTTTGACATCTTTATATTGCTGGGTAACTTTATTGGCTTGTAATCCAGGATGCTTGTTAGAGTTCCCCCATATAGAAACTGGAATAAAAATACGAACCTCACTCATATTTGTTGGTCCTGAACTGTGAATTTACAGGGTTGGTAGTTTAGAGTCTATTACTTTTGAAACAGGGTTATCTCCAATGGCTGGTCCCTCTCCAAAGCTCTTAAATGGGTTTTTGGCCCAGAGAAAATTAATATTGACTTTCTATTGACACCAGACCATTGCTGCAGGTCCTTGGTATTACACCCAAATGCATTGTTCATTTCCCAGTGAGGCTGATTCAAATTTGCAGTCCAGCTCTTCGGAGTGTGCACTGAACCAGTTAGTGAATGCAGTGATATGAACTGTCTGTACAGCTCACCTCTAGATTATCTAATTCAGATGGCTCCTTGACACTGAACTCTATACTAACCATTTTAATTGAATTTTCACAGTTTTATAATCTAGGGTAAATCAAGCCATTAAAAAGTCACTCAGAAGATGTAAATCACAAAGATTTATTGCACCTGAATTGGTATAGGTAATATTCAAAATGAAAACGTCATTTCTCATTTTTGGCATGTTAGTAGCATTGAATGCATCTACATGCATTAGGCATACAGATATGTTAAATGCTTAATGATCAGTTACTGTTTTCTGGTGTCATGCTGTAAATAACACATTGTGTTTGTTTTTTGGTAGCTGTCAAAAAAGCCAAAAAAAAAAAAAAAAAAAAAAAAAAAAATAATAATAATAATAAAATAAAAAAAATAAAGCCAATGAAAATATCTTGTTAAGGCCTACTCAACAAAGACAGTTCCACAGTAACTGGAAAACTTTTTTCTGTCCAATAAATAACACTGTCTCCCCCTTTTTTTTTAATCTGTCAGAAAGTTTTTTCTTTTTTGCAGTATGTACTTGCCTTGTCTATAAAAAATATAAATTTTCTATCCATTATGAAACACAGTGCTTGTCAGCTTGAGTCAAATGGAGCTGTCAAGGAATGATTCTCTCATCAGGCCCGGTCTGTTGAACAGCTTTACAGCGTGTAATGGATGTTAGGATAAGAAGCCAGTCTTTTCACTGAAAGGTGGCCTGAAGTGACCAATTTTAGCAAAGCTTTTTTTGGATAAACCAATACAGATGTCTTAGTGCCACAGATGTAAAAACCACAAACCAGATCCACATTACATGGAGCACAATTAAAAGTAAAAACAATTCGCTTTATGAAGTGTGACTTTTTATATTGCTGTGAGAAATGAGAGCCAGCGTTGTGGCAGTGAGTTATGTTGGAAAGGATAACAGGGCTCTAAATCATGCAACGGAATTCAGTGACACAATTCTGCCACAGTATGACAGATATAGTGTCTGAATTCATTACATAGATTTGTTACTGACCTCACAAGAACAAAATGGATTACATACTAAATACTACGACACCCTGCCTTATTATAATCATTACCCAGTAACAAGTTTGAACTGTCACTCACTTTCTTTACACAGCTCCTGTTTGATGTGTACACACCAGTTATTCTGCATAAAATGACCATAAAATGCTTTAAATACTGATTTAAAACATTAAGGCAAGAATACTAAACATAGATGTGGCAATAGTGTGTTGTCCATGTTTTAGGTTGTCCCAAACAAAGACAACTGGTGAGACCGGGGCTAGTCACTTTTTGCTTCAGATAATATTTCTAAAAGTTTATTTTTTCCATTTAAGCACATACCTTGAAGTGTTTACTAAAATAAAAGATATCGAACATTTACAGAAATAAAGATGCATATATTTTCCTTTTGTGACAACATGCCCCAACAACATGCTGTAGTCACACTATAAAGTCAAGTTAGTCACCTTTATTTATATAGCGCTTTATACAATACAGATTGTTTGAAAGCAGCTTCAAAGTAATAAACATAAAATAATAGAATCAATTATGTAAACTTCATCAACTATATGACAAATCCAAATTCAGTTCAATGTTGATTCCGTTTGGTTCAATAATAGTGATGATATTGCAAAATTTGCCAGTTATGGAAAGGATCTGATTCAGCTATAACACAGCTTCTATTAAAAGATAATAGTGTCATTATTCAGCTCAATTCAGTTCAAGTTTTGTTGTCACCCGATAGTATCAGAGTAATAAAATCGATAATATTACTGAATATAAAGTCTTTTAACGGCTAACCAGCCAATATACATTCTAGAGGGATTTCAGCAAAATTTTAACTTCAGAATGAACTAATTCATAGAATGTAAAATATAACCAAAAAAAAAAATTAATTTATGCATTTGTGTATTTGGAATTTTGACCTGATAGTTACTGAGATACAGCCCTTGTCCTTGTGACATCTAGCCCCGGTCTCCCCTATTTGCACTTCCAAAACTAATACAGAGGTCAGATGTATTCAAATATTTAAGGGTCTGCTAATATACTTCTTTGAATCAATGCTTGGCACCATGTCTGTCTCACAATGAATGTGGTAAAAGACCTTTAGGCCCATGGCAACTTTCTGCTCTGATGCAAGACTTGCGCATACAACGGAAATGATTTCTGCATTGTAGCTCAAAGAGATATTGTGAAGACGCTTGCCGATATGAATGAGGGACTGCATGCGCACCTTGCAGCAGCAGGTCTTTTCTCTACTTTTTCATCTCTCTCCGTAGGACTTTCACGCTGCCGTATTTTCCCACTTCTCTCTCTCATCAAAAGCCTCATCCTCCCAGCTCTGACCCCTCTTCCTCTTTCTCAAACTCAGCCTCATTCTGCTCCTGTTCCTGAATTCATTTCAATCCCACTTGCCCTTGTTCTTCCTAGTCTTGTCAGAAAAAGACGGCCCATGAAATAGCGTTTGGCTGAATTAAAAATATAGCATCAATCTATTTCTGCCGAATAAAAAAAATATGCGTAAAATCTATTATTAATTTAATCTGTCACACAGATACACCAGTATTTTTGTCAGTCATTGACTCATTCATTCATCCAATTCATTCAGTGACACTGATTCATTGAGGAACAATATACCTTAGTCAGTTTAGATGCCATATTAAATTAAACATTCATGAAAACAAGTGTGTTGCTTGGATTTGTAACAGTTAATTCTTCTGTGGCTTTGTTTGTAGCTATTTTTGTTGACAGAGAAAAAAAAATGTTCTGGTAACTTTGTGTCTAAAATAGTAACTTAATTTGAACTTCTTGTTTGTTGAACTGCTGTATAAAATCAATGGCATTCATACTAGACTGTTTAATTTGGACTGCTGTGATTACCTGCAATGACATTAGGAACAACACTCTTGCTTGTGGTATTGCTTAATTATAGGCTATACAATTATTTTCACACAAATCTGTTATCGTATTTTAATTTATGTCAGACAAACTGGCCCACTGCACGTAAAACAAAGTTAACTGTGATTTACTGTTGATTGTGTGGCTATAACAAATCTCCTCTACTCTTGGTTTCTTTTTTCTCAGACCATCTTTCTTTTTCCTTTCTGTACGTAAGCTTTGATATCCTTTGTTTTGTCAGGAAAGAATGAGGTATAGTTACCCTTACAATGTTCCTTCACACAAGGTTATGCAACCACATAACATCCCCCCTCAACGCTCAGTGAGAGAATATCAGTATCAGACTGATGAATAATATATCCTGATTGATGTCACATTTATGGGCTATGATGCACTACAAACACAGGGTTCATGGTGAGGGTAAGCAAGTTGCTCACCGCAATAAACATAAATTGTCCTGTTACCTTGGCTATCACGGACTATGGTTTTGTAGAAGCCGTTATGATTGATTACATTGTTTCGTGAGAATGTCTAAAACATGTCAGCAAGGTCTGATTTTATGGTACAAAAAAGTACAACCAAACCAACTAATCATTAAATATAATCCAATATATTTAAATGGCAATGTCAAAATGAAAATGACATATATCTACATATGCATATAACCTGGAGCACACTGAATACAGTCAGAAGATGTTCAATATTTAATATTTGGAACAGGATTTTACACCGACTAGACTTCAAAATGGAAGGACTACAGAGACACCACAGATAAAATAAGAATAATACTAACAATTGGTTGCAATTATGATAGTTGCAACTAAAGATTTTGACTGTTTTTGAATAGTATATTATATGTATATCAGTGAATCAATAAACAAACAGTTTAGTCTCTCTCCAGACTATCGAGGACATTTTGCACAGATATGAAGGCATCCTGGATGGGAAGTCAAGGTTTTGTTTGTCTGGTTTGACTGTGAAAAGAACTAAAGGTTCAGTTCACTTCCTGTGAGGATTTAAGATTTAAGTTCTTGAACAATGGGAGGCCTCCTTTAGTTCGTTCCTCAAATGGAGGCTGGTGTTTTTAACCTCAGAATTACTCAGCTTATTGTAATGCATGATAATCTATTATACTAAATACACACACACACACAAAAAAATATACATATACACAAACAAACAAACACATATATACATATATATATATATATATATATATATATATATATATTATTCCTCAAACTTCTTTTTTTAAGATGTTTGGGGCGAAAAGTCATCAGTAAAGCAAAGCTAGTGCCTTAAAATGTCCAGTCATGCTGGCTTCCATAAAAATTCGGTCCCACATTATATTAAGTGGCTTTAACAACCATGTATTTACAATTTAAATTAATCATTTGGTACAATGCATTTATTGTGTAAATACTGTACATGTTTTTACATTGTACTTATATTTGAAAAATATCTGCATGTAATTACATCTGTAATTAATTTCTGTAATTATATTTATAATTACACTGTTGACCCATCGCTTACTCCTTAACACACTTAAGTTGAAGAAATGCAACGTAGTACATTGTAATGTTGCAGGAAAGATTAATGAGTGTACGTTGGCATATCACTTTAAAAGTTGTTGTAGTACAAAATCATTTGACAAGAGGTAATTGATTACAAGAGTCTGGCATCATGTACAGAATATTGCTTTTATCTCTGAATGCAAATTATGTGATTATGATTTATGGGCCCTGGTCTCGGGAGTTTTAACTTTTGCTTATTCTGCAGCTGGAGAAAAGCATTTGGAAAAAGAGCAGCTTGGAAAACACAAAATTGCCCTTGTGTCATTCAGCCATCAGTGAGGCTGTCACTGCAGTGGCATTAAATTCTGCTTTTCAAAAGTAGGATACAACAAAGGCCGATTTAATAAAAATGCCATCAGCATGACCGGAAAGGTTTAAAAGCTGAATTAATAAGTGAAATCCATTTTTAATATAGAGAAAAGCCATGATGAAAGGATATTTCATGAGATCAGAATTTAGTTGAGAAGGGCTATAATTTCTAAACAAACCAGTTTCCCTTTACATTACCCATGCTAAGGCAGCAGATCACCAGCACTTTTGTATAGAACAAAGAGACAACAAATGTGAGGATACATTTTTTTAAACTGAAAGAATAGATTGAGGTTTAGAGCCTCACTTTTAACTTCAGAGGAAAAACAATAACTGTGAAGCAAACCCTGAAGACAGTTCAGAGATTCTGATGTTCACTCAAAGCTGTTATTCTAACAGAGGAAATATGACCTTATAAAGCTGGAGGGAGGGACACTTTATCTATGCCATCAATCAAACTCAGAAAACAATTTAATGCCTGTCAATAGAAAATGTTGTATGGCGTTCAGCACAGATGCCTCCAGAAGACATGACTAGTCAAGCAGACGACTGACGCTTTCTCCAAATAACCTTTTCAAGACAGAGGAACAAAACTCAAAACTCTTGTCATCCAGATACATTTAATGTTCTGTTGAGATTGAGTCCCAGAGGTCCCAGATTCCAATAACAAATTCCTTCCAAATTGATATTTTAAATTAAATTAACCAATTATCTTCCCGTCAAATTCTTTTAATATGCTGCTGCTTCTTTTCAAACTCCAAAAGTTCAGACTTGACCTCTCTGTTGCATCACAAAATAGACATGCATTTTCCATAAATTTGACTTGTCCACACTGTAAAATGTCAAATTAACAGTAACTTACTGGTTACAATTATCCAGTAGTTGCTGTATTTCGTACTACAGAAAAATTGCTGTAAAACTAAATATAGTAGTTTTAAGCATACTGTAAAAACAAAGTATAGCATTATACTGTTATTTTTATTTTGTTATATATCCAATAACACAAGTCATTGCTCACCAACAGCTTTCACATTTCATAGCTGAACTTCAATAAAATACACAGAATTACCAGCATATTAAGCATATTTCATCAATGAACAAAGTACAATTATAGCCTAGTAAAATAATTAAAGGACAGTAAAGCGGCAGCCCCTCACGGACGACTGCCGCACACAAAACACAAAATAAAGTCCAGGCCTGGTCCTCTCTTGTCTTACATTGTCGTCACTCCTCCTTTTATCCTTCCGGAGCTCCTCCGTGGGACTCGAGACCGGTGAGTGGCGCAGGTGTCGTGCATTAGCATTTACTCCACCGGCCTTGCTCCATTCTCACGGCTCTCGGCCCCACCCCTCTCGTCACAATTACATACTGTATGCAAATTGTACAGTGATTTATTGTGAAAACAACAAAAATTATTTACAGTGCAGAATAGCAATGTTGTTCCTTTTGGGGTCATATTCAGTAACATGATATCCCAATTCAAAATAAACTGGTATGCCATATAGAAAAGCATTGAAAAGATGAAAATGCATTGCTTTTAATCATGCTAGAGTCTCCAAGTCCTTTACTTCAAGTCCTTTCCTTCACTTTTCTTGTGCGATTCAACGTGACATTTCAATTTTCAGTTAGTAGTTCAGTAACTTGTTTGACAAATGGTTTTCAGAAGATATTCCAGGTTTTTGTTTAAAAGTCATTTCTGTGTGATGGTGAAATAGCCCACAACTTTTCCCTATTGATGTATTCTGAGGACAAATGTGCCTTGATCTTTATAAACAAGAGGGCTTTATGGAATGAATCGAAAAGAATGAATTTGCGGCGCTTTCCATGGCAATAAAGCCTCACCATCAAAGGTTTTCTTATGAAGGAAAACGGTCTCTATTGAAGACAGAGGGATTGTACTGCCATTCTCTACACTGTTGGCCTTGTTAGAGAATATGGATAATTTTAGTCCGTTACCCCCAGACAGTGAATAGTTTCTTAGAACTTTCTCTCTTTTTTTTCTTTCTTTCTTGCTTGCTAGCTTGCTGTTTTTCCATTTTCTTCCTTTCTGTCTTTTAATCTTGTGAACATCAGCATTGCACTTCCCCTTTTTCAGTACTTCAGTTCTTTCTGGAAATGTAACCCAATGCAACATTCGGCTAAATCATTTGCTCATATTTAACTAAAGCTATTTCTGGTAATCCAGTAGACCGTGACTGATTTTATTGCGTATTCTCTGTGAGTGCTTGACTATTTCTTGCCATATTAGCAAAAAATGAATTTCCACACATTAGCCTGAAGTCCTTCTTGTGTTGAACCACTTTTTACATTGATGATAATCTTTTCCAAGAAGCCTGGAAATGGTGATTAAATGTTGATTTTCCATCAATGGACTGGCAGATGAGATTTTACATCCCTGCATCCCTGAAATCAGCCGAGGACAGATAAAACGAGCCATCTGAAAGCAATATCCTCTATGTTTCAGGGGTGATAGGGTCTGCATTCTATGTAATAAATTATCTTATTGCTTTTTAACTAGATGACAAAATAGGAATACTATATGCAATTTTGCTTCAAGCCACATCTTTGTAATGAAGCGCTCTACTATCTCATCAGGTCTATGGATATCTCAATTCCCCAGTTCCTGGTGGAGAGTACCCATTACCCCCTATCCACAATCAACATAAAACAAAAAAAAACCAAATGCCCAAAACATAAAACACCACCCTACCCCCGAATACCTTTTATTTTTTATTTTTATTTTTTAGCTTTCTGACAATTATTTATGTTGAATTTTGATTTTTTTCTTATTGACATGCCACAACACTGTTCTGCTTAAAACAGTAATATGACACCTTCTGGCAAAGAGTGAATTTGCATATTCACTCTTTGCCAGCAGGTGGTGCTTGTGAAGAAGCAGAATTATAGCCTTTACATAAAGTAAGCACTACATTATTACAGGCATTATAGGAGGTCATATGAAAAGAACATGCCACCAAAACATTACTGGCCGAATTGTGAGTTTACAGGTATCATTTATCATAAATTACACAAAATACCCATCATTAGTAGATCGAATAACATTATTTTTTTCTGTGTACAATAATACTGTTTGCATGAATAAAATAAGATAGTATTGTGCAATTACAATAGAACATGTAATTATTAAATTTACAGCACTTTCACATCTTTATTCATAAATTTGTAAGTATAGAATTAAAAATCCTTGCTGAATGTTTGGCAAAAATGGTACATTGCCATATCTTGCTCCAACCAAAGTAATCTGAACACAGCTGACATAGTAATTACTACTTCCTTACTCATAAATAAGAACTTACCAGGAGGACTTGAACGAGCCAGAACACTCAACTTGGTAACACAATATTCAAGTGCACTTGAAGGCAACAATAATGTTGAAAAGACATCCTCTTTTATCAGAATTTGCGGTTAAAGGAGCAACACTCCCATGAAGCATTGCGAGTGATGTAATGAAGCCTTTACTCTCTTATAAAAACATATTTTGTATAAATTTAATTAAAAAATGAAAACACTGGGAGTTAAATCAGGTGTGTTCAAGTCAGATCAAGCCTTTTAAAAAAAAAAAAAAAAAAAAAAAATTTCCAGACATTTATCAGGGAAAAAAAACATTTTTTTTCTTGCTGCAGTTTTGAAAACAGCTGAGCTACTCTTATTGTATTTTAGTGGGGTCACAAGACATTCACAAAGACGACGCTAGAAAACGATTTATAAATGTACCTCTACCTGTAGGCTACTTTACATTCATATATATTGTTTGACTTCCTCTCTGTCAATAATCCAGTACATATATCCAGTCTTTATTAAAGCTAAACTGTCCTCTCCAATTTCATACTTTTGTTTACGAGTCTATCATTGAGCGAATGCCGGGTAATTTCAGAGTCTGTCACAAAACGCATTTCATTCCACCACTGATGTCAGGGAAGATGGGCAGGGCTTGGACGATGCCCAATGAGGGGACGCCAACTCTGACAATTCAATTAAATCATCCAGTGGCCATACTGTTCCCAGCTGACCCGCTTGTCCTCACTGAGGCTGCAACAAAATGATGGTGTCATTTGCCTGAGTGTTAGAAAGTTAAAATCCATTTAGGCAGCTCGAGCAGCTATTCATCAGAATAACTAGAACGATACTAATAGAAGGCAGTGAGCTGAGAAGAAATCCATATGTACGATGAAATAAGATGCATTGTGTGATGTACTCATTTAATTTTACTAGAAAGAATGGACTGTTCTTTTTGGAAACGCTTTTTTTTGTGCCACTGGAGCGTGTGCAGTACAGCTTAATTGTGAAATGAGGTACTTTTCTGCTAATTGTCCTAGGCAGAGAGGGACTGCCTCAAGTGCTAAATTACTGGTGTATTTCTGACTTCATTAGCAAATTGTTCTACTGACGCTGGAGGCAGAATGACGATGCCTCTGTGATTTTTTGGTCGGCAACTGTGCCCAGGTGCGCTTCTCACCATTGTAAACATCATTTGTTTTACTTCCAACATTTGTTTTGCAACAACAAACAAATTTCAGACCAAGTATTAAATAGCTATTTATGTGTGTTTGGTACATGAGCTTTTCACCTAAGTGTGATTATTATTATTATTATTATTATTATTATTATTATTATTATTATTATTATTATTATTATTATTATTATTATTAAATAATGCAAAACAAAAGGTTTTTACACAAACTTCCAGACAGCCTGTGCATTAGTGGTGGAGATTTTTCAGTGACTCTTTCTGCAGGTTACATTGATACGCCAGTAGGTGGCAGCATGGGACTGTCTTTTCTGAATGAGCCACTGAATCATTCAAATGATTCTTCTGTCTTGATGACTTTTTGAGTGATTAATTGAAACATTTATTCAACAAATGGTCCACTGTAATTATTTTAGTAAACAAACTCAATTCAAAAGGCAATTGACTCGATACTGCTTATTTATGCTAAAATCTCAGCTAAGTGAGCTCTCGGTAGGCCTACAGTATTCTCTCATTGCAAACTGTGGTAGCAGCAAACTCCTACTGTCATATTCATAATAATACTAATAATAATACTACTAAAGCATATATTTTACTCTATTAAACCATAATGTAGTAATACATTCCAGAAGTTTTAAATACCTGTAGTGTGAAGGTGGAATCGTATCAATATTGCTTTGTCATATGTAATAACTCCTCAAGATTTAATTTTGTTGTGGGGAATTTTCTCACAAATTTCCATACACTGCACTGCACTGGAAGTTAGGTTGACTTAACGTGGAAGCGATTGTCAATTGTTTTTTTTTTACAACAGGGAAAGGTGGGACTTTTATTCTTTCTGTTTCATATTGAACTGTACCATTTTCCCCATTTTTAATGAGTGTGTTATATTTAGTAATATTTTGATTACATATAACAGTAGATAAGTTAGCATCTTGCATTTTAAGAGTTCTTAGAGGGACAAGTGGTGTTCTGCCACACGAGATGGAGCAGTAACAGGTCTGTGATGCCCTTAGATGTCTGGGCTGGGGCAGAGTTTATTTCTGACTTTTAGACCAGACTTTCTGCTAGTAAGCATATCAAACATGGCCCAAAAAAGGCATATCTTCTAGAGAGGGACCTTAAATGCACTTTCAAATAAAGTATGGGAATCACATTCTCCAGGCTCACATCAGAGAGCTCTACTGTTTTTTTGTTCAACCTTCTAAGAGGCAACCATTATAACTGTCACTTCTCATGATGCATAAAGGACTCTGAGCCGATTGGATGACCTTGGCAGAACTAATTTGCATAAACCTCAGCACCCCACCACCCCTGCAGTGTGCCATTCTCAGTTAAAGCATGAAAATGCAGCTTGCCTTCTAAAAAAAAAAAAAAAAAAAAAAACACACTCCCTTTTCCCCTCTTAGACAAACACTACAAGATACAAACACTGTTAGTCATTTGCTGGAAAGCTTCAGATATTATGAGATCTCTTTATATGGAACATCAAATCTTATATGTTCTGATCATTTATTATATTCCTAGCATCAGCTGATAAAAATTGATATTTCATATCTATCTGTTGCATTCTCAACTTTCACATAAATCTCACATTTAAAGAGAGTCTCAATTTTTTTTTTTTTTTTTTTTTTTGTGAATATTGGTGTGATTCTTTAGAGTAATTACATTGGTTTTAATTACGTTTTCAATCTTGGCCAAATCACATCCTTACATTCCTACAATAGAGATTTACATTTAAATGGACATTTTATCATGAGAGGCTGGCAGAGGTGCTTTAGCACAAAAGAAGATGTTTCATTCTCTCAGGCTTTAAGTGAAAACTTTTCTTATGCTTTTCAGTCACTGTTGAATTCAGTGCATCGGATATGTTGGCAGCAAGGGTTTAGGAGATTTTAGAAAGATTTAACTAGCATTTTATTTGTTGTTAAATCCATTGTTATAAATTGGCCTTCATTTACTTCGCATCTAAATCTGCATTTTATGAAAGCTTATATTATTTGCATTGGGTAGAGTATGAATTAAGCAAATCAGATTATACCTAGAAGAATTGTATACCATCATACAAATTCTTAAAATCCCTGCTAAAAAAACCCCAAAAAAACAAAAGGTTTGAGATGGCCATTCAGATCAAAGAATACTTAAATACACCGCACGCCATTTAGAGATGACACAGCCATGCTGCAATTCAGCCAGAATCTCTCAATCAATGACCTTGATGTCTCAGCCAGTCTCTGCTATCATAAAAAAAGAAGAAGAAAAAAGAAACAGATGTGAGACCAGTGGCCTGCTGTGACCATCAGGCATGAGACAGCATCAGCCAATCAGATGTAAGGACAAACTGATATGGACACACAAGTGGTGGTGCTAATGAGTATTCTGCACATGTCGAAATCAAGAGCTGCAATAAGAGAGGTCAGTTACAGTAGAATCCTGAGAATCAACTGTAACATCACAGACATTCATTAAATTAAATCAGTTGTCAATACGAAGATGACAATATTTCTTTTCTTTTTTTTATTCAGAAGTCAATAACTTAACATGACCCTTCATCCTTCCTATAATGCCCAGCAAAACGGAGCAACTGCAGCAAATTTACTCTGAAATTTAAAAGGTTTTCCTGTGAGAAAATATCTGATACAATTATTTTTTTCATCAAATTTTGCAATCTTTAATCGAAAGTTTATTTATTTTTACAATTTATTTATATAACTTAAAATATTGGACATCACTTTACAGTAAAGTTATATACATTAAATTAGCAGCAACACTATCTTTTCATAATCTGGGTTCATTTTAATTTCTACATTTTGTACTATATTAAATGTTGTATATGTTTACATTAGTAACATTAATTTAAACAATGTCTAGTTCTATATTTATACATAAAATTAATACAGATGTATTAATATTATTATTGAATTTAATAATTATAATAATAGTTGTTGTTGCTGTTATTACATTTATATTTAATTACACTGATTTGCTGTATAAATACACTACTGTTTTTTTGTATTAGTATTGTTATTATCAAATATTTATATAAATACAGTAGAAATTGTTATTAGTTCAGGATGCCTTACACATGTTAATATTTATAATTGTAGTAAAATGTAGCAAAAATAGCTTTTGAAATAGTTCATTGCAGAGACCGGAGCAAAGATGTGATGTGTGAAAATTCCTCAATGTTCAATGCACGTCAAGCAGTTTTATTCTCAATGTTTATCAAATCAAAAAGGAATAAGTTACAATACACTACACTCAATACACTATAGAAACCTGGGTTTGTTTATTTACATTGTGAGAGTTGGCTGTGGAATGTGTACACATCAGGTGAAGCCCATGTAACCTTCCTGAGATAAAACTTGAATTGGAGATATTTTCTTGGAAGGAATAGATCTTAGTCTTGGTTATGAATAAACTGAAATGTCAGCGGGTAAAAACGGCAAAGCAACCACATGTACTCATAGATTTTCGTCCTAGGTTCTTTTCTCTTACTGTATGACTGATTATCTGTACTTCAAGTTCAAGGTGTGTAGTTTCTACATCCAAATTTTGGATGTTTTACAATTTTTTTATATTTATTTATTTATTTTATTTATTAATGTTTTCTATTTTAATATATTTTAATATATAATTTATTTCTGTGATGACAAAGCTGAATTTCTTTCTATTTATTTTTTATTTTTGCTTCAGAAATCATTCTAATATGCTGATTTTGGTGCTCAAGAAACATTTCGTATCATTATTATTATTATTACCAACAGTTGTGCTGCTCAATATTTTTGCGGAAACCGTTATACCCTACCATTCAAAAGCTTGGGGTAGGTCATTTGTAAAATTTAGCAAGGAATTTGTAATAATATTTTACCATGTTACTGTATTTTCATCAAATAAATGCAGCCTAGGTGAGCATAAGAGACTTCTTTCAAAAACATTTTTAAAAAGCATAATTATTCCAAACATTTGACCAGTAATTTACAGTGTTTACCTTATGAATCTCTCATATGATTTTTTCATGTATCCACACAGTAAACAGCTTTAAAAATAAATGTTTGCTGTCACTACTTTATTATAATTGTCCACGTTTTTTCAGGTGTATTTGCATACAAATACAGTCACGCAGGGTCCGGTTTTAATTGTGTCTTGGAGCGGCGTCTTTCTCTCTTTTCCTCTTGAGATCTCATTATGGCCTCAGCAGTTGTCGCACATGCTCATCATTATAACACGGCTTTGCTCACTGATCGGGGAACGGTTGTGGTGGACCACCTACAGTGTCTAAAATTACGTTGAAAGTGCTCAGTCGAGATCAGTGCATAGAGGCAATCCTCACCTATATTGCTCAGATTTACTCTTATTATATTCACATCAAATGAGTGACATACCTACACCCAGTACAGTCTATGAGAGACCCCTTGATTCACTTCCTATTTTGCCGACAATAGCATCTTCTCACTTCTATTTTATTCCCACTGGTTCTTAAAGCCTCTAAAGCCAACACTTACAAAAAAGTACTATGGTAATGTGATGGTTTCAAATATTGAATTTAAATTAAAAATATTAGAACCATGATTAATAATTTAATGTTGGAATATTTCTGAAGGATCATGTGATGTGATTACTGTTCTTGATGACATATACAACATATCACTGCCCTAGCAATAACCCATTATACCAAGTATAGAGAAAAACTCAAAAAACGTCAGTTCAGCAATGTCCTTTTTGTCTTGATCAGACTTTTTCCAGTCAGTACCTCAGTGAAAGTCTTCTTGGGAAGGTGTCCTCGTGACCTGCTTCTCTACTCCTTCTCATTCCCATCCTGCCTTCTTCTCTTCAAAGCTCCCCATTATTCTGTCCCACCATCCATCCTGAGTGTCAGAGGAAAGAATGGAATGGATAATGTGAGTCATACATCAGTTTCCACTCTCCTGTTTTGTGAGGGGGGCTGCCCTTGTCAAAGGTGTGAACCTGTAACTGTCCTCTTCGGGAAAATTGAAAGCTGTCTCTCTCCTTTTGTGCCCTCTGGGTGTTTAACAACACTGGGAATGAAAACATTAACATTTTACAACTTCTGCTTTTATCCTGCAAGGCCAGACTACACAACACATTTCTTTTTTTTTTTCTGTCTCGTCTGACAGAGTGAAGATAAAATCATAGGCATTTATTTTGCTTTGTTTCAGACACAACAAGAATTAGTGTGACATTTATTAGAATTTGTTTAATGAATCATTGTTATTGCAATTTAAAAGACATTTAGGGTCCCTTGTGAGCTTATTACCATGATGGTCTTTCAGAGCAGCCTTGGTTTTAATTTAGCATTAAATTAATATTTACTCTTTGTATTAAATCATTTTTGAATAAATAATTGATTATTGGTATAACATTTATTATATTTTCAAAAAATAAATAAATGAGTATTGGTAAAATATCTATTATATCAACTATATCAAATATTTGTGATTTATATCTAAAAAAAAAATTAAACAAACAAACAAACAAACAAATGATTGATAAATGGGAAAAATGTATATCTACTTTAATACAAATTTTAAATAAATAAATGATAAATAAAAAAAATAATAATTGGCAATTATGTTTATAATATAATACAACTTTTAGTTTATATATATATATATATATACACACACACACACACACACACACACACACACACACACACACACACACACACACACACAAATGTTTATAAAATGTATAATTCAATATAATAAAATATTTGTGATTTATATCTAAAAAGTGTTCTAGACAGAATACATGCATATTTCTGAATAAGCGTCCTCAGTATGGAGAAATATGCTTTTTGAAACCAAATGATGTAGTTACCCTCACCACCTAAACACTTATGCAATCCTGAAGGCAGAAAAGGAAGACAGTGTTTTCTGTTTGGCTCAGTTTTTAATTGGCTTGAAAAAAAAAAAAGGTTTTGCTGGCTACCCAACACTTTGTTGTTTACAGAGTCTATGGCTGTCACAGAGACTGGAGGGAATTCTCAGGATACCTATTTCAGTGATATCTGTCAGGTAGCAGGAACATTTTATGCATGCTAAAAAAACACCTATTAAATAGCTTCTCCTATCACAGTTTAATGTGCAGAGACAAGTCTAAGTAAGTCTTTGGTAGGCTGATTTCCCCAAAGACTGTAAACACTGACACTGTGGAGCTTTCAAAACATGCTGTGCTTATTTGAGCGCTCCCACATGTCAGCTTATGAATCAGCCAATGGCATGAGTTTAGGGCTTAACTATCGCTTTCACATTACTGCAGAAAAGGGGGCAAGTGGAAAGCTGGGTGGAGTGGTTTGGAAACCTATTTGAAAACAATCACTTTTTTGGAATTGAACTGCAACATTAATAACCAATATAACCAAATTTCACTATATAGAATGATATAATGAGATAGAATGTATGTATAGAATGACAAATAAAATGAGCTTAAAATGAAATAAAACAAACGTGTAAATGTGTAACAACAGTGAAAAGAAGAATAATTTAAAGGGGTCATATGATGTGATTTCATGTTTTACTTTGTCTTTTGAGAGTTAAAAGCTGTTTGTGCATACAGAAGATCCATAAAGTTGCAAAGATTAAAGTCTCAAACCAAAAGAGATATTCTTTATAAATGTGAATGCTCATACACACCTTTCTAAAACGTCTTGTTCAAACATGGAGGCGGTAATATCCTGTTGTGGGGGTGTTACTCTGCAGCAGGGACTGGAGCACTTAGAAGGATAGAAGGAAATATGGATAGGGCAAAATACTGACAAGTTCTTGAGGAAAATCTGCTGCCCTCTGCCAGAAAGTTGTCAATGGGAAGAAGGTTTATCTTCCAACATGACGATGACACAAAGCAGACAGTGGTTTAAGGAGAAAAATTAGAATTTCCTTGCATGGCCAGTCATAGGCCAAACTTAAACCTCACTGAAATTCTGTGGAATGACTTGAAGACTGCAGTCCACAAACACTCACCATCAAATTTAACTTAACTTGAGCAGTTCTGCAGAGAAGAGTGAGCAAATATTGCTAAGTCTAGATGTGCAAAGTTAGTAGAGACCGACTAAAGATCCCAACGGACTAAAAGCTCAAATGAAAGCTAAAGGTGGTTCAAGATTTGGATAAATACTTAATGAAATCGAAATATAAGTATAAATAACTTGTAAATTAGAGCTTTAATTTAATTTGAACTTTTCAAAAAAGGTTTTGAGTTATTCAATATACAAAAGCACCAATTTTATCTGTTATATTTATTTAATCACAAAATCATGTTTTAGTGCAGACTAGCATCACCAGCTCTCCCACTACTGGCTCAGAGTGCCGGGCTCGGCAGGTCTACTGCATTAGTTGGTCGTCTTTGAGGAAGCAGATTGTGGAATGATTCATAGATGCATGCTCACTGTGCGTTTCCTCCTATGACTTCATCGTTGAACCACATCATGTGTAAAAAGCCTAAGCAAAAACACAGGCACCCCAGTCCGCTAATACATTTCTCCTATTTGTTTCATTGCACCACATGCCTGCTATGGGTGAATTTGCAGCGACAGCATTTGTTGGGTCTCCAGTGTGGTTTTAAATAAGACCTTCCCCTTGTAGATGAGTGGAGGGAGAAGATGCTTGTTTATGAAATCATTCGAGCTGAACAGCTGAAGCCTGGCTGAGCAGGTTTCTGCAATCTCTCTTAGTAAACGTGCTGGAAAATAAATTAAAAAATGCCTTGAGAACACAGGTGGTCATATAAGAAGTGCTTACAGTTGGATGGCTTCTTCCGAGCATTTCAACCGTTGTCAGGCATTGCAGTCTCTCTCTCAGGACTACATTAGCAATAAACATTTGAGAGGAAAGAAATAGAGTGGCTTTCACTGCAGATGAGAGAGGAAAGAAAAAAGTGAAGCTGCATGCTGAGTTTGATCACTTTGAGAAGCGTTCAGTGCTCTACTGATGAGTTGTGTGGTTTGTAATGATTAGATTGTACATCCTGCAGTAAAAGTGTGTGTAAATGCAAAGCTTAACTCTAGTTGTCCTTTCTTTTTCTCATCTAGTTTCTCGGGAATTCAGACACAGAGCTTCAGACAATAAACTGTGGAGGCAAAAATGTTAACTGGAAATCAAACTTCATTCTGTCTGCCTTCTGAGAATACATTACTTTAAACATTTTTTTCAGTGCAAAATAAAATCTTTCATGAATTCATAAAAACAAATTAATTAATCCTCTACAGTTTTCCATTTAGCTTAGTCCCTCTTACATACCAATCCCTCTTACACTCTTAAAAATAAAGGGTATTTATTGTCACTGATTATTTACTGACTCTCATTCTGATGGCACCCATTCACTTCAGAGAATCCACTGGTGAGCAAGTGATGCAATGCTAAATTTCTCCAAATCTGTTCTGATGAAGAATCAAACTTATTTACATCTTGGATGACCTGAGAGTGAATACATTTTCAGCCAATTGTTTTTTTGGTGAACTATTTCATTAACATCTATTGAACATTTGCTATTGCACACAATTTCCAATGCATAACTTCAAATCCTGTTTACAAAATCACAATGAAATACAATGGGTTTAAAATATTGTTTCACATGGACTTTGCTAGAAAATGTAACCTTTCATACTTATTGCTTCCAAATGTGATGTCATCGAACCTACAATATTAATCAACATTGATCATTTTCTTAACTGATTTTTGCATAAATTAAATCACGCAACATTGTACAAAAGAAAAGAACACTTGTTTTTATTGGATTATCCTGGATTATAATGTTTTAGTATTTTACAACGTGTTTCTACAATAAGACCTCTTAACATTATATTCATATTTTAATTAATTTAAAATCAAATATTTTGTACATGCTTAGGGAGGAACATTCCCTGGTCTGATGGCATAAAGATAGAGAAAGGCACATGAGTTCTTGAGTGAACACATGGTTTTGTTGTGCATTAGTAATTAAGTCTGTAAATCAAGGAAAGAAAATACTCGATAGCTAAAATAGCTGAAACTATTAAAGTATATACTACTTTCTTTTTTTGTTCTGTAGCACTTGGGATACCCATTTAAAGTTTCAACCTGGATATTCAATTATCCAAAGCAATTCACAGCCTGAAGAAATAAGTGTTGATATGGCAATTGATAAGAAGTAAACCTCGAGACCTTGTTCAGAGGGGTTTGCAACTTTTGCTTCCTCTCTCTTTGTTTATCTGCAACACTTTTTAATATTTCTCTCGGAATTTCACTTAGACAGCTCATCAGATTTCCACTCAGGAACACAAGTATGCTGCAGTAAACTGGGAGTCTGTACAGAAGACTTGCAATGAGCAAGTCTTTTTCGTGATGACGGCCTTCTGCTTTATCTACTCGCTCAACAGTAAATGCGTCCAAAGACAATATTTCACCTTTAGACATCTATATTGAAAGCATTTTACCCTGAAAGAGAGTTTTGCTTGTCTCTCTCAACCCCAGACTCAGGGTTTGTGTCTATGGCTGCTCTCCTGCTCAGGGAGGTTATTTTTCAGGTTGGATGTTCCTCAATGTCTGGGGTGTTTTATCCAGTTCCGAATCACCCATTTCTGTCCTGAGCAGCGCTGGACGACCAGTCGCAGGCCAAAGTTCGCATCTTTTGACATTTCAACCTCCAAACAGCGTCCTGTGTCTCGACTTATGATGGGTCCATTCTATGAAATAAATATTTAAGAACAACTGTAATTATTCTTGGCATCACACACTACCTACAACAGTTTGGGGTCAGTAAGATTTTTTTAAACTAATACTTTTATTCAGCAAGGATGTAGTAAAATGACGCATTAAGTGATAGTAAGACATTCATAATGTTACAAAATATTTCTATTTCAAATAAATTACCTTTATATTCAGAAAAGAATAAAGAATCCCCCAAAAATATGTATCACAGTATTTTATGATCAAATAATTGTAGCCTTGGTAATCATAAGAAACCTTTTTCAAAAACATAAACAAACTTACAGACCCAAATTTTCAAACATTGGCATACATTAAAATATATATTAAGGGTGCTTTTTTAAGAGAAAATCGTATTTTTAAGAATCCAGCTTAAAATATCTTATTTTTCTTTTACAAAACGACCTTCTCCATTTAGTTACATAAAATCAATCAATGTCTCAAGTGGAGAATAAAATATTAATATGAAGAGCTTAGCAAGCTAATAAATTAATTGTTTTGTATGAGTGCGTTCACTTACCTGAGTAAAATCCCAGAGCCTCTGGGAGGACCTGGTGACAGCATCACATTTTTTCAAGCTTGGAGTCCTTCCTCTTCCATCATCCACCAGGCATTTTGTGTCAGGCAGAAATGTAGTCGACCCCAAGGCTCCTAACTGCAGTAAGCCTTCAGTGGTGTACCTTGCCAGCTGAAATAAAACATCAAGTTACAATGTGAGAAAAGGAAGTATGTGATATATAAAATGAAATGGAAGGTCTTAGAAATACAGCTTAAAGGCATTGTCCACCCATAAATGAAAATGCCACAATAATTTTCTCACCCTCATGTTGTTCTACCTGTGTGACTTACTTTCTTCCATGGAATATATATTGAAAAATGCCTCAGTGTCTTTTTGACCATATAAAACCGGTGGGGTCCAATGTTTTGTTTTGGACATCAGTGGCTTTAAATGTATGGACAAAAGCAGGCATTTTTATGGTGCTTTAACTGTTGCTTCTGGGCAAAATATGTGACCCGTCACGGAAACCAGTGACACAAGTCGGCAGCACAACTTTCGAGCAAAATGAGAAAGAAGCGTTTTTTTTTTTTTTTTTTCAAAATTTGTGATTTTCTTTTTTTTTGCAGAATCTGTTAGTTGAGATCACGAAGAAGCCTCTCCGTGTTTGAGATTGGTATTGGTATTTTTAAAAGCGTACATTTTGAGGTTGAAATCGGCTTGTCTTTTGGAGATTCTAGAACGCAGTAGGGGCGTGTCATTGTCTGTGTGTATTTCCATACTGGATAAGCCGGCTTTTGTTTCTTTTGTGAACTGCTGGTTTCGTCTGGCCAGAGGAGAACTGGCTCCCCGGCTGGGCCTGGTTTCTCCCAAGGTTTTTTCTCCATTCTGTCACCGATGGAGTTTTGGTTCCTTGCCACTGTCGCCTCTGGCTTGCTTAGCTGGAGATACTTAATATCCAGTGATATCGTCAACTTGATTGCACAGATACTATTTAAACTGAGCTGAGCTGGATAATGTCATCACTGAATTCAGTAATGAACTCCCTTTAACTGAAAATTGAGTGTTTACTATTGTCATTTTGCATTACTGACACACTATTTTCCTATTTAATACTGTAAAGTTGCTTTGACACAATCTGTATTGTTAAAAGCGCTATATAAATAAAGGTGACTTGACTAAAAATATTTTAATTATGAATCTGAAAATTACAAACACATAGATTTTTGTTTCAAATTACATTAATTAATAACCTGGAGTCATGTGGATTACTTGTGGATTATTGTGATGCTTTTATCAGCTGTTTGGACTGACATTATTCTGATGACACCCATTCACTGCAGAGGATCCATTGGTGAGCAAGTGATGGGATGCTACATTTCTCAAAATCTGTTCTGATGCAAAAATAAACTCTTTTACAAGATGTGGCCTGAGGGTGATTAAATTTCCAGAAACTTTTCATTTTTGGGTGAGCTATTCCTTTAAGAACAGTCCAACAGATATAGACAGTACTTAGCTGTATAATTAAGAGCACCATCGCACTGAAGTGTACCTGAAAGTCAATCGCTTAGATATCAAATCCAAAACACAACAAATAACAACAAACTAAAATCCAACACAGGTCAATAATTCAGCTGAAAGTCAATCGCTTAGATATCAGATCCCAAGGTCAGCACATCACAATGAAGTACAAGCTGACATTCAATGAAAATCAAGCTCGCTCTATTGAGTAAAGTTAATCTATAGAACCAAGGATAATTTTCCAGTGACCAAGGTGAAAACAGCATGAGGACAATAGCGTGAGCTCATCTTCATGCATACTGTAAACTGATTCCAGCTCTCATAGTGGCAATACTTTCACTTAGATGATGTACCACACACAGACAAGCTTACAGAGGACAAAGTAGCAAAAAACTTTTCATTAAAACAATGACAAGTAGGAGAAGCAAGACTGTGTGAACAGGCTTGACAATCAAAACATTAAAATAATCTTTTCTTCATAAATGATCTTATATATCAAACAATATATATATATATATATTTATTCATGGAAAAGTATGAGAGTTAAAACCCCCTCCTGAATATGCTTTAGATTTCTGATTGAATTTGCTTTGCAAGGCTACAACCAATATTTGTAATATTAATTTAAATAAATAAATAAATGAAAATGAATAATTTCAAATGGTTAATTATTACTGGGGCTTCAGTGACACAGGAGCCATGAATCATTCCTGTTTTTAATTTGTCATTGGGAAAGGAGGTGATAAAACATGAGTAAAAAATGAAGCTTAGCTGTATCATGTAAAACCAGCTTTTATTGTAATTAGATGATACAATGGGAATATACTTCAATTGCTTTATTTCCCTTAGGCCTGGATTATGGACTAAGACTGTCATTCCTTTACAAGATTTAGGAGGGAGGACGAGAGAACAAGGCAGAGAGAGAGAGAGAGAGAAAAAGAGAAAGAGAGACTGTATTTTAAATTGTTCAAAGGACCATGTCTCTATTTTGTATGACTGACAACTAAAAGGCCAAATCATGCTGTCAAAGGTCATAGCCCGATGGGAGAACTGTTTGATTATTCCATATCCATTTAATCCGAATGAATAAAAATGTCAGATGTCAAAGTCACATAAACAGATGACTTCTAACAACTATTTTGCAAGGGAAGCAGTTATGAAAGGACAGGACAAAGAATCTGAGATACAATCTAAAGGTAATTTCAACCTAAGCTGCTGTCTATCTCCAGGCAATGGTGCAATGCACCACCAATGTGTAATAAGTGTACACTGAGGTTGACAAGATGTGTTTCAATTACAAATCTAATTTAATTCCCACAATTCACATCTATATGTGCTTGTGAAAATGATGTTAATTACTAATCTACTAAACATGTCCCATTCAGTGACTATGGTGGTTATGACCCTGTGTGAATGCACCATATACATATTTTGAAAGTCTCTTATGTTTGTTACATGTTCCCTGTGTGTGTTCTGCCTGTCTGCTGTGTGCCTTGTTTTCTCCATCGTTACCCTCATTAGTTGCCATAGCCACTCATTGGACCACACCCATCTGCTTGTTGTTTCCCATAACAACTCATTGGTCCCTTTTGTTCTCCTGTGTATAAATAGCACTTGTGTTTCTCTTGTGCTTTGTCCATTGTTGATCGTTATGGTTGCTGTCATTTCTGCTTGTGTTTTGTTCCTTGTTTCCCCGTGTTTTAGTTTATTGTTTCAGTTTTCTTCATCAAACAGCCTGCACTTAGATACTCTCCTCTGGCCGTCACCGCAACATTAATGTTTACCAAGGCTGCATTTATTTGATCAAAAATACAGTAAAAAATACTTTTATATATGAAGCATTAACATTTTGGATTTCTAATGAAATATATTTTAAAATGTAATTTATACCTGTAACGGTAAAGCAGAATTTTCAGCAACCATTACTCCAGTTTTTAGGGGCACATCATTCTTTAGAAATCATTCTAAAATGCTGATTTGGTGATCAATGACTTATTATTATCAATGCTGAAAACAGTTGTGCTGCTTAATATTTTCTGTGAAAACCGTGATACATTTTTTTTCAGTATTCTTTACTAAATAGAAAGTTTAAAAGCATTGATTTGAAATAGAAATATTTTGTAACAATGTAACAACGTATTGTCACCTTTGAATTTAATGCATCCTTTATGAGTTAAAGTATTAATTAAAAATAAAAAATATATAGAAATTTTAAATAAGTATTAATAATAAAAATAAATAACAAAAATCACTGACCTCCAAACCAGTGGTGAAATTAACCTTAAAAAGAATTAGAAACACTAAAAAAAGAAAACACACTAACCTGTGATGACATGCCATGACATGGGTAGAGTATGGCCCTGTCATCCTCCTCTGACCCCTGATCAAGGCAGTATCCGCTGGCTTTACTGTTTCGCACCTGAAAAATAAATAAACAATAATAAACACAGGTAGCTTAAATCATGACGCAAGAAGCGTGAGCACACTGTGGACTATTAAGCTGCCTAATTTAGTTTATAGCATTAGTGCTGCTCTGAAGGTTAAACATAAATGCATGCACAGATGCTTTATCAAATCCATTTGGGAGATGACAACATTGACCATCCATAAAACCTAATACTGGTCAGAGGATGAGATATGTGGAATCTGTGGTCTAGCAGGGATATTTTCAGAGACAGACTATTCCAATATAGCTATAGATTTTCCGCCTCTGCAGTTCCAGAGGTCAGTGTAGAAATGCAGGTCTCATTTTTCTTCAACAAATTGAAAATACTGTAAGATTTCTCTTCTATTGAGATTTAGGCCTGTTGAATTCTAACACACATACACACACACACACACACACACACACACACACACACACACACACACACACACACACACACACACACACACACACACACTCCTCCCTCCTCTCCTACCCACACACACTCCAATGTTAATAAGGGCCTCATTAAATCTCATTATGAGGAAATTGGAGCTAATCCCAATGCTTGCTTCACTGTTGCTATGGAAACCAATTATCTTTACATTTCTACTGCATCACTGTAGTTTTTACCATTCAGTACATAGAAACAAATTACAGTGCTAAAATAATGTAATCATATGGAAAGTACTATATACCAGGAATGCAAATACAGTAAAAAAGTACTAGTATATATAAAGCATTAACATTTTTTATTTCTATTGAAATATATTTTTATACTTCTGAAATAATTCTAATATTCTTCAGAAATCATTCTAATATGCTGATTTGGTGCTCAAGATTTTTATTATAAATGTTAATAAAACCGTGACATTTTTTTTTTCAGTATTCTTTGCTAAATAGAAAGTTCAAAAGAACACTGTTGATTTGAAATAGAAATATTTCGTATACGTGGACCGTTTGGCCCTCTTAGACAAAGAAAACTTTTACTTTAAATTGTAAATAGATTATTTAGATAAACCGAGCAATGTGCGCTCCCTCAAGCGTTTGCGATAACTTGCAATGAGTCTGTTACAGCGCTGTGGAGGAATTTTGGTCCACTCATCTAGGCAGAATTGTTGTAATTCAGCCACATTGGAGGGTTCTCGTGCATGAACCACCTTTTTAAGGTCATGCCACAGCATCTCAACAGGATTCAGGTCAGGACTTTGACTAGGCCACTCCAAAGTCTTCATTTAGTTTTTCTTCAGCCATTCAGAGGTGGACTTGCTGGTGTGTTTTGGATCATTGTCCTGCTGCAGAACCCAAGTTCCCTTCAGCTTGAGGTCACCAACAGATGGGCGGACATTCTCCTTCAGGATTTTTTGGTAAACAGCAGAATTCATGGTTCCATTTATCACAGCAAGTCTTCCAGGTCCTGAAGCAGGAAAACAGCCCCAGACCATCACACTACCACCACCATATTTTACTGTTGGTATGATGTTCTTTTTCTGCAATGCGGTGTTACTTTTACGCCAGACGTAATGGGACACACACCTTCCAAAAAGTTCAACTTTTGTCTCATCAGTCCACAGAGTATTTTCCCAAAAGTCTTGAGGGATCATCAAGATGTTTTCTGGCAAAACTGAGACAAGCCTTTATGTTCTTTTTGCTCAGCGGTGGTTTTTGTCTCGGAACTCTGCCATGCAGACCATTTTTGCCCAGTCAATTTCTTATGGTGGGGTCATGAACACTGACCTTAACTGAGGCAAGTGAGGCCTGCAGTTCATTGGATGTTGTTGTGGGGTCTTTTGTGACCTCTTGGATGAGTTGTAGCTGTGCTCTTGGGGTAGTTTTGGTCGGACGGCCACTCCTGGGAAGGTTCTCCACTGTTCCATGTTTTTGCCATTTGTGAATAATGGCTCTCACTGTGGTTCGCTGGAGTCCCAAAGCTTTAGAAATGGCTTTATAACCTTTTCCAGACTGATAGATCTCAATTACTTTCTTTCTCATTTGTTTCTGAATTTCTTTGGCTCTCGGCATGACGTCTAGCTTTTGAGGATCTTTTGGTCTACTTCACTTTGTCAGGCAGGTCCTGTTTAAGAGATTTCTTGATTGCGAACTGGTGTGGCAGTAATCAGGTCTGGGTGTGGCTAAAGAAATTGAACTCAGGTGTGATAAACCACAGTTTTAACAGGGGGGCAAAAACTTCTTCACACAGGGCCATGTAGTTTTGGATTTTGTTTTCCCTTAATAATAAAAACCTTCATTTAAAAACTGCATGTTGTGTTTACTTATGTTATCTTTTACTAATATTTAAATTTGTTTGATGATCTGAAACATTAAAATGTGACAAAAATGCAAAATATAAGAAATCAGGAAGGGGGCCAACACTTTTTCACACCACTGTGTCTCTCTCTCTCTCTCTCTCTCTCTCTCTCTGTCTCTCTCTCTCTCTCTCTCTATATATATATATATATATATTAGCAAGCTGTTAAAGTGAATTATTACTTTAATATCTGCCAAAAACAAAGTGCAACAGACTGATAGATTCTTCACAGGATTATAGAGACATTAAACTAACAGTGTGTGAAAGTACATGCCTTTCTATGAAAGGTTTTGTTGGTTTAAAAGGTGCATACGGGGTTGGTTTGTCTTTATTACCTCTCCGTAAGTGATGGTGTTATTGTAAATTCTCATCTCTGGATAGACATGCTCAAGGTACCAGCGAAAGTTCTTGCAGTTCATTTTCTTCCTCAACGCTACACGCTCTGACACGTCTCCAAAATCCACCCCTGGGTTCTGGAACAACAGAAAGAGACTGTGAGTTGTCATTTGGCAGGCGCTGCTTTATGCAAAAAAAATTAAATACACTAATTACAGGAGCAGCTCCTCTGGGATTCTGGGTAAAAAAAAAAAAAAAAAAAAAAAATTCACATGCACTATTTAGTACATGATTTTTTTTCTGCTAACTATATATATATATATATATATATATATATATACACACACACACACACACATATATAACAGTATTATGAAAAATTCTAGAAAGTTAAATCAGCTACCCTAAATGTTGTTGGGATTTATTTCCATGCTAATAAAAAATGGTGTTATGAATTTAGCCCACTAATTAAAGAAGTGTTAATTTATTAATTTAGTGGGATCACCGTTCAAGCTGTTTATAGATAACTATATTGCTTAGGACAGTCTGTTCTTGTAGTTATTATTATTAATTTTGTATTTCATATTCACCGTGTTCCATCATCAGACCATCGCTTTATAAACAAAAGAGCTCTAATCTGTCTGAAAATTGTCAGGGAGAACAGGAGGTGTGCGTGTTTGCATTTATGTCAGTCATGGGAGACTGCAACTGTTCTTTCATTAGAAGCCGCTAACATGCTAATCATCTGTTTAATTACCAGCACTAGTGAGTGGGCTAAAGTAAGCCTGGAGAAGTGCTCAGTGGATTGAAGCAAAGAACTTCTAATGGTATTCGGGAAAACATGCTCAGAATCTTAAACTCAGTCTCTGATGCTCAGTGGTAGTACTAATAGGAGTATGGTAGACAACCACCCTGTAAAATACAAAAACTGTCCTGTTTTTCAGGAAACAGAACTATGTTCAATGCATACAGAATGCAATTTGTTCCTTATTTGAGAGGCATACACCCAAACAGAGCACTTCATTATTTATTCACATTTTTCACTGGGTTTGGTGCTCTGTTAATTAAAATGTCTAAAATGCAAAGCACTTCCAATGGGACCCTGTTCAACTTGAAATATTTATATACAGTCACAATTCTCTAATGTTATAATTTGTGTATGTAGAAGCTTAATTGTTATGTGTTCAGTGATGTGTAACAATTTATTATGACATTAAAATTAATTTATGTTTACAACAGATGCAATGAAGTCATATGTCAGGAAGCAAAATCAAAGTGATTGTATTTTAAAAGCACTTTAGCACTTAATTCAGTCAAGCAATAACATTTTTATATATTTATATGTATAGCTGCAAGCAAACTAGTCGTGTGTACACTGAGAAAAAAATGATTGTAGAAATTTTTCACTCATATATTACTAGTAAATAAAAACAGCTTTGAACATATTTGAAGTAGAAAAACTGAAATAGGATTTTCTTGTAATATATGTTTTACTTTAAAAAAAAATTAAAATTTACAGTGCACAGCATTCCAGTTGATATATATATATATTAGGGGTGTAACGACACACTTATTCATACTAAATATTTTCAGTATGGGTCTTTTGGTTCAGTACGGATGTATTACATAAAAGTAAAAATTTATAAAACTGGAAATTTCCAGTGAAGTTCTGCTCGTGCAGTGGTTAAAACAATGCTGTATTTGTTATACAGCACTGTTTTAACCATTGCATGAGCAGAACTTCACTGGAAATTTCCAGTTTTATAAATTGTTACTTTTGATAAGAAACAAAGTCTCATATTTCAAATTATGTCCTTTTTTTCAGGAAGTTCAAACAATAAATGCTATTTTGGTCCTCTTTGATGTGGCGCTACAAATTGCTGCATAAATGCCTCAGTTCAAACAGCAGCGCGATCATCTCTTCCTCTTTACTACTAGTAAACATGAATGAACATCTCATGCCTCACGTAATCACTCAATCAGTGATTCAACCTCGGAAAGATGGAAATAAAACAGCTTGTAAACAAAATGTCACATGGCATTTCATTTACCTCAGGTGCGTCATCAGTGTCCACAGCTCGTTAGTGCGCTATAAATGAAGTTGAGAGAAGAGCATTTTGCAAAATTCATATTTCGCGACTATATACTCATATTTTACTATGTTTGTGATGTCCTAATTATTTAATGACGAGTAATAAGAGGCACTGTGTAAATAATATATTTCAACAACAAATATAATTTTTATAATTTAGAATGTAATTAAAAAACTACATTATGTGCAATTTACATGTTTGCATACTTTTCTTTTTTTTTTTTTTTTTTTTTGAGTGTTGGGGCTTGTTATATTTCAAAATAAATATTAATTAAATTTAAGTTTGTGCTTTGTTGTTAACTGTAACCTTATAGTAGACCTAATGTAAAAGGGCTCACTAGAGAATAAGCCGAGATAGATTTTTATCCTTAAAGTCCCCATGAAATCAAAATAAAAAATTTTTGGGTGTTAATATCAATATGTTAGTCTTAAGGTTATCTATAAGGAAGTGTGCTCCAAAACAGTGACAAAACTCGCATTTAGAAGATATTCAAAGCTTGCAGTTCATCACTTCCAACAAAATGCCTCAACGATTTTTTTGACGTCACATGGTACTTCGGCTTCTCATCAAATCTTCTGAATAAACAGATGCTGAAGCGCTGGCTTGTTCACAGTGTAGTATTTCCCGTACAGTGAATGGCTCGTAGTGCACAATGTAGGTGATTCAGGAACGATTCAGACAGTGTAAATAAGCTTTCGATTGGTGCAAATGAGGTCTGGTTTCACGTTGTTTCATGTGAACCGCAGCAGCGCACATAGTCTGATCCGGACTTTTGCTCCGGTCCAGAGACGAGATTGCACGGAACGGATCATATGCGCGAGTCAGCATATATTAAAAACTTTTACAACTACACAACCTCAGCATGATTAGGAACCCTATTTTGTTTTACTAAGAGTTTCATATTGAATCTAGGGGGTAATATATTAGACTGTGGTTGCGACTTTACCGAGCTCAACAGCTCTGGCCCGAGCAGATATAAACAAAATGTTATTGGCTATTTAAAAAAAAGGGGGTGGGGCTGCTAGATATGTCCCACCCTCTCTTCCTGTTTCAGTTGAAATTACGTCACCACATAGAATAATACTGCGCGTTTCAAGGCACTTCAGGTGACCTTTAAGAAAATTTTAATTATAACTGTGTTCATTTAAAGAAAGAGCAATTTGTAAAAACATTAAAATAAATAAATAAAAAATAATAATAATTGTTTAGTTTTTCCCCCTGCTGTACCGAAAATGTACCGAACCGTTACATAAAAATTTTGGTGTATACCGTCATGTTTGTGTATCGTTATACCCATAACCAATATATATATATATATACACACACTTCACTTTAAACCTATCTATTAACATAATCTTTCTTATTAATACCAGCTCATGAATAACAGCTTTTTATGAACATAACACAATCTAGCAATACTCACACATTGTATGAAAAAGATAGTCTGAGATAACTATTCTATAAATTATGGCCAGTATTTAAGGAAATTTGTAGTAGAGAAGAAATCGCTTTATTTTCTCTATAAATCTGCAGTTTGAATATGCAACAGTAGCACTGTAGGCGTAAAAGACTACTTTAGAAGTTATGTCACTGCTTTCTTTCATAAGTAAACATCACTATCATTACTGAGTTCTGAAGACCAGTATCTCATTCCATTTACTGACCAAGGCCATTCTTGAAACACTTCAATTCAATTAAACCTTTTAATAACTTAAGTGCTAGCTCTGGATGAATTATCCTTTCAATACTCTGCTATTCCTTTCTGGAAGAAAGTCTTATGTTTACATATCAAGATTCTTAAAATTAAATGCATATTTCATTAATTATAATACTAGATTATGCTACAAGAGTGCCCTTCATCAATAAACTCAAACTGACATACAGCATTATGTATTTACAGTATATCTGTGTAAAAAATCAGCATCACTTACTGCAAAGACAATGACTGCATTTATTGTGTGCTGAGGACGACATTAAAACAGACTCTGAAAATTTGCCAAACTTAATCTACAACCTCACTTTGTGCGTTGTGCCTTGCACAGAAGACACGCAAGTAAATTAATCAGGACATTAATCACAGCAATCATTTTCCATTAACCGCTGGCTGTCTAGACTCCAGCATATGAGGTTAGATTAGCGTGATTGCTAACTCACATTCATGGGGATATTCCAGGCCATGTAGACATGGGACTTAAACTCATCCATCCAAACTTCTGCTGCCCGCAACGCATTCCGCTTGGCGTAGTAGTCAATGTCATTGTTGTATGGTTTCTTTGTGCGTTCAATGTGAGCTACTCTGGCACACGGGAGAACCTCCATACTGCCGCCACACTGCCACACCTGCAGACAGAAGAAGTAGACAAGTAAATAATAATAATAATAATAATAATAATAACTATATATATATATATATATATTGTATATATATAATATATCTATATATATATATATATATAGATATATTACATTTTGTGCACAAAAGGTTCTTATGGAAAATGTAATTAAGACATTTTATTGTAGAATTCAGATTTTTTTTCCACAATTCTAAGTATATATCTCACATTTTTTTTTTTTACAATTCTTAAAAAAAAGTCATAATTGTCATTCTTATGGACTTGTATTGTGTGTTTTCTCCACATGACCCAGTTTCTCCCTCTCATTGATTAGTCATTTGGTTTAGGTGTGTCTTGTCAATTACCCTCGTTTAGTCATGTATTTAAGTCCAGGTCCTTGCTGGCTGTCTTTGTCTGGTCTACAACGTCATGTTCATGTGTCAACAGCCTTTCCCTGTGAGAGTTACCCTGCATATTGGATTACATTAAAGACTGTTCCTATATCCACATCTCCTTCGTTCCTTCAAACAAGTTTCTAGTATGAGCAAAACTGATGCTGGTGCCCATACTTGAGTAATAAAGTGGTTAAATATGATTTGAACTCAATTTTTATGTCTATGTTTGCTTAATGCATGCAATACTGACTGTCCTGACTGAGACTAAGCATAACAACAAATGATGTGCAATTTACAGCATATACACTCTAAAAAATCCTGGGTTATTTTTTTAACCAAAATGCTGGGTTGAGCCTTTTGGGTCATTTTTTTGGGTTATTTTTTCTGTGTTTGGGTAGTTTTTGTGTTACCCAGCTCCTGGGTCAAACGTAACAACCCAGTGTTTGGGTTGTTTTTCAGCTCCTGGATCAAATGTAACAACCCAATGTTTGGGTGGTTTTTGTATTACTCAGATCCTGGGTCAAACTTAACCCAGCGGTTGAGTTATTTATCGCGGGGATTTTGCTCCTCTTCTGGAGAGAGCAGTTCTTAGCGCCATTGAGTTGATGTATTCGTCGGTAAAATACAGGTTTGTATACATTTTATTTTATCTATAAAATCGTTACTGTGCTCTATATCGTTCAATTTTATGCAGAGCAACATGGCGCGCGGTATGAATCACCTTTAACAAGTTTCGCGGTCTTTTCGCGTGATGGAAAAGCCTGATGCTTTGCATAAAATAAACAATTTTATTCATAAAGATACAGAATACAAATACTTTGGATGTTAAAATATTTCATCAGAGCTGTTTACTGTTTGTTTTTCGGCAGGTTATAAAGGAAGTCGCAATATTTCGGCTATGAGTGAGCGCGGCGCAGTGCAGTTACGGTGGAAACAGAATAACAGAGACTGGTTAATAACACCTAAATTACTTCTGTTTAACGTTTAATTTTTACTTTTAATGTTTGTTAAACAAGGTTATGGGCAATATGTATAGCCTATTAAAACGATATAAACAATGCTGTAATTGATAAATAAAGGAAAATAAAGGAAGTTATCATGCAAACCAGTGGTTGTGTGGAGTATTTTAGAAAAGTTTAGAGGATTTAAGTTAATCTGTAAACATTATTTAATGTATGAAGTAAAAAATAAGCTAGTAATATAGTAAAAATTAATAAACCATAGCTGGGTTAAATCAACCCATTATGCTGGGTTAAATAAACAACCCAATTTGCTGGGTAATATTAACCCAAGATGGGTTCTGTCCTATATTTACCCAGCCCTTGGGTTGATAACAACCCAAATTGGGTTGTTTTTAACCCAGTGTTTTTTAGAGTATATGAAAAAAGAACAGACTCAAATGTACTGCCATCTAAATATTCTCTTTCAAACATCAGATCGAGCTCAAAATTAACTGCTTTTCATTTAGGGTGTCTCAACTTGCCCGTTGAGGTTTGCCCCTTCATAATAGAAAATGTATGAGCTTGCTTGATACAGCAATTAAGTGTTAAAGGCCATTAGTTTGTGCTGAGATGAGAAAAACAGGGGATGTTGAATAAGTGGAAGAACTAGTGCAAATGTGTTCTTCCCCTGAGACCCTCCAGTCACACTATTATGCTGATTCTATGTGTCTGCCTCCACATCATAGAAATATATGAAAAAAACAGGCAGTAAATGTATTCCATTATAAAGCAGAGCCAGCCTGCTTCTGGAGTGATGACAGGGGCATGAGAAAGTTCAAGGAAACGTTACTAAAACTGCTTTGCTGTACAGTAGAAGCACTGATACAGAAGGTCTACTGACCTGAAAAGCTGGAGTCTTACAAATGAACATTATGTAGAATAATAATTAGCTATTAACATTACAGGTGGATAGCTTGGATAAGATTATGTATTATCCGTGTGCTTTGAAATAGAAATATGTAGGAGAACAACAATACCAGCGCTACTAGATTTGAAAGGACTACATTCTACATTTTTTAGCACTTAGCCAAAGATTCTTGCACCAGAAACAGTGATAATTTAGTATAACATAAGAATTTTCTACTCTCACTATGGCCATAAGAATTAAACATGCTGTTCCTTTAAGAGTTCTTTAAATGACCTACATTGTTCAAAAGTTCAGGGTCAGTAAAATTTCCTCTGGCTTTTTTTTTTCTTTTTTTTGAAAAAAATAAATAAAAAATTAATCAAAAACACATTAAATCAATCCAAAATGACAGTAAATACTCACATCATTACAAAACATTTCTAGTTTATTGGAATTCTTTGAATTTGAAAAAGTATCAATGTTTTTACAAAAAAAAAAAAAATTATTGCGCCAAATCAACATATTAGAATGATTTATGTAGGATCATGTGGCACTGAAGGAGTAATGGCTACTACATACTCAGCTTTGCTCTCACAGGAATTGTAAATAATATAATACAATTGTATTAATATTTCACAATACTACTGTTTTTAATGCATATTTGATCAAATAAATGCCTTGGTGAGCATAAGAGACTTCTTTCATAAACATTTCAAAAAATTACCGACCCCAAACTTTTGAATGGCAGTTACCAAGCCCACTTCGTGCTTTTAACAGTATACTATAATACAATAATATACTATAATATAAATAAAAACTATTAAATAAATAAAATTAAATATCCATGATTATATGTAGCTTGAAAAAAACTATTCAGTCAGAATACAATGCTACTTCTACATGCTGAATTCTGCAACCAAATGGTGGACACTAGACACTTAAACTAACTGAAGACCAAATTAATATTTTACATCAAAAGAAGCTAGACAAATAAAATGAGAACACAAATGAACAAATACTCAAAGAAAATAATGAAAAACTTGGAACACCTAGAATTAATCAGGACGGGAATTAGGAAACAGTGGGGGGAAAAAACAAAAATCAATTCAAATTAAGTAAAATTATAAAGATGGCATTGTGCATCTTTGGTGGATTTAGGCTTGAGTGCTGCTAGTAGAAGTGCGCTGCCTCTCTTTTGCACATCTTCGCTTTGAGAGTTAGTGGTCCTCTATCTTCCACTAACCATGACATGAATGGACTAGCTATGCATTCACTGACTTTCATTAGCTGTGAAAATACTTTCAGCTTCAGCACCACTGATCCATAGTGCAACCTTGGTGTACAAAATCAATCTCAGAGTAGTAGAGTTCTGTTATGGTCTCACTGCCAGACGACATGCTGTAGGTCTACCTTTTTCTTGCTCTCTCACTCTACTGTGAATACTCCATTGTGTGCTTTGTTCAAGCTCAATAAAAGCCTACTTTCAGTCATGGAACAGACAAAAGACAACAAATTAACTTGTTTGCCCTCAGTGTTTGGATTAGAGTTGAGTAAAGAGACTGCCCACTCTCTGAGAAGGAAGTTGAAAATCCTGCATTTAACACCACAATGCTAGTGTAACCAAAGATAATTAAAATCCTGTAACTTATTGCACAATCACTTTACATGATGATAAAGAACAACGCTGAGATAAAAACCCATAGCATCAAAATGAGAGTTAGAATTGAGGCTATCTATATGCTAATGTACTACTAAATGTTGACTAAATGAACTGGTAGCACTTTTTCTTCATTGGTCAAATAAAATGCTCTTTAGTATAAGAATGCTGCAATCCCTTTAAATAAAGACCACCTGGCTCTGAATACCAACAGCTAATCATGGTTTTCTGGTGTCTTCATTGCTTTCTACTGTACAAAACCTGTCAAATAAGGTTTTATAGGCCTATGATGTAATCTAAATACTACAGACTATTTTTTTTAAAAAAAGACAAAAAGCCTGAAATGTCCCTCTGCAACTTCCTGTTTAAACAGGAAATACATTTATACAAGAAAGAAAATACACAGTTGCATACACCATAAATTATTTTGTTATCAAAGAAAAAAAAAGTTATCAAAGAAGCATTATCAAAGAAAAATAAATAAATGAGATTGATTACTTGAGTATATTTTACAAGAAAAATACTATTTTAATCTTTATACATGAAACGTTCGTTTAAATTGTTTCAAAGAAAATCTAACACCATTTTTTAAATTTATTTTATTTATTTTAGGATTGTCAAAAGATCAATCGCGTCCTAAATAAAAGTTTGTGTTTACATAACATATGGGTGTGTACTATGTATATTTATTATGTATGTATAAATATGCACACATTCATGCATAAATTTAAGTAAAATATGGTTTATTTAGTTTATTATATGTTATCTATATTTATTACACGGCTCTGTGGAATACTTGATTCTGATTGGTCAGTCACGATATTCTTCTCTTGGTGGAAGCTTCGCATTTGTTTAGCAAATGAAATATTAAAACTCGATTCAAAATTGTGTAAAATGATTTAGTGTCATCCTGGTATCGTGGACTTGCTCTCTCGTTTCATACAAATACAGCTGCTGCCATTTTGCTACGATTGTTTTGTACACTGTAATTGATTATAAAATACCTAACAAACTGGTAAGATTTTAAAACATTTTAGTCTTAAATCTTTTATCACCATAATTATGTGGTAAAAGTTTGAACTTGCTGCTTGCTCGCAACTGCTGTGCTCACGGAAGCTTTGCATGCAAATATTTCAACTCAAATCATTATTTCGTATCTAATTATTTACTTATGTGGAAAGTAGCCATGTAATATGTGGGATAATGTACATCCAGCCAGTTGTTATTGCAGAATAACCCCATTCAGGGTGATGTTCGCAGGTTTGAATGCGATGAATTATTTGACAGGTAAGGGTTTAAAGAGAGCCATTGTAATGCTGCAATAACCTGTGTTTTTACGCTTGCTTCTGAATGACTGGATATCACAGAATAGATCTGCATGCATTGGGACAAAATGAAAATTCATATAGGCCCATAATTGCATATATGTAGGATCTCCTCTATAAAAATAGTCTCTTTTACTGTTTAGATTAGACCTTTTTTGCATATAAGTGGGAGTGATATTGTATGAATCAAGAGACAGTAGGTCAGCATCACGTAGGTTACATTCCAGCACGTCTTCCTGCAGGTTTCTTTGATAACATTAGTAAAATAAAATCATACTCTCTCCGGACTCAGGAGCCACGTTGATGAAATGATGATTGTTGAAGAGCACCGACAGAAACACATTTACCTCAAGCTGAGAGGGAGATATTGTCATTACTGAGTTCCACTTTTTTCCAGTCGTAATTAAGTGGTCTGGAGAAGAGGCATCAAGGTCAAAAAACTCATGGTGAACAAAACGGTGGCAGTGCAGCTGTAAGGAGCTAAGGCCAGGAGCACACTCTACAAGAATTTGCTGTCTGATACAAACTTTTTTTTTTTCATTATTGGGCAAAATCAATCAATAATGTCAAAAAAAACAATGAATACTGTCCAAAGCCATCAGATGAATATTGTACAGTGTGTCATAAAAGACGTTGCACAGCCTGCCTTGACTTTTACTCAAGATGTCGCTGGGATCACATCAAACAATTTAACAAGCAACAATGAAAAAAGTCAATGTATAAATGACTAAAAAGATATGATATGCTAGTACAAGGCCATATTATTTATTTATTTATTTATTTTGTATTAAGATGCAATATTAAATTTTAATGAGAATATTTTTTCTACCTATATAAAACACAAAGTACAGTATGAATATGTCAATGAAATATAATTAATGCAAAAAAATAAAAAAATTTAATTGTAAAAGTTAATAAATTATCATAAAATACAAAGTATACTTTATTTTATAAAATAAACACAAAATAAAAAAGCTGTTTATAATGCACACAATAATATACATTAAAGTCAGTGTTGTGAAAATATACACTACTGTGCAAAGTTTGGGGTCTTTTTTTATTTTTTATATTTATTTTATTTTATTTATTTTATAAGAGTGTTTATTATTTCTGAAAGAACCCACTTATGCTCATCAAAGCTGCATTTATTTGATCCATATTTTGATATTTTTTAGAAACTGTGATTAACCTTTTCAGGATTCTTTGATGAATACAAAGTTTTAAAGAACAGCATTTATTTGAACTAGATTTTTGTATCAATGATTGCATCAATGTATGACTCTTTAATTCCACTTGGATCAGTTTGATGAATCATTGCTGAATAACAGTATTAATATTATTATTTTTTTTTAAATGTAATATATGTTTGACTGCAGTATTTAAGGGGAAGAGTTCATTAAATAGTAGAAGAATTTTTTTTTTTTTTTGCTTTATTACCTGTTTGCAAACCATCTGCAATCTTGTTTAATCAGGCATCTCCACAACCTGCAGTAGCTATTAGGTTCTACATCCAAGAGTGGCAATTGTGCAAAACTGTGCAAAATTCGCTCAGTACAGATTTTGTGGGTGAGTTTGTAGTGACTGTACATGATTTGCAGAATTCATTTAGTGAACTTGGTTCTAAAACAATGCAAATAGCAAATCAATGGTGCTATCAGTAGGTGCAATTCATTCACTCCCCCCTCTTACTCATAACTATGTTTGGCCAGTGTTAGACTGATGTATTTTCTGTTGATTTTAAAAAGTTACATCATCTCATCCTTTGAGACACATCCCAACCCTCTGAGAAAATTCTGCTCCTCCTCTCTTGCTCCCTGGGCATTATATTATGTCTCACTCTCTTTCCCATTCTTCCTATGACAGGGAACAGACAAAGCTTTGCCATCTATTATTTTAATCACGTTAATTATACCAGACGTTTTTATGTGACGTACGGTTTAGATCAAGCACTGGCTAGTTTAATTGGACCCTCTTGCCAGCCTGTGCTCTCCAAGTCATATTTCAGTGATTAGCCACTATTGATGATCATTACAATGATAAAAATAGCAATAAAAGGCCATGACTTAATGCTGTCAAACTAGCGGATAGATAAAAGTGCCATGGTAATTCATATTGAGATTTAAAGAAAGCTACTAAAATGATTTTGACACCATGTCTCATTTCCGCTCATTACATTTTTGCCTAAATAAATGCTGCCTAATGTTTAGTAGTGAACAACATGGATCCTATTATAAAAATTAACCATGGTGACCATACTTTCTCCCAAAATACCATTGTTAATGCAATCATTACATTAAAACTTTGGGAACTTGGTATCAGCAATTACTTTTTAAACTGCTTGAAAGAGATCCCATAATAATTTATTATGATTTTATTTTGGCAGAAACAGTAGAAAACTTCTCATTTTAACAGAAATTATATATATTGCACGATATTTAATGCGCATCTAGTCAGTAAAGCCGGTTCTGTAATCAGCGGTAAATCTCTATGCGTGAAAGCTTTCACGTGGAGCAGCATTTACTACACAGAGCCGTTGTTTACTGATAAGCTGTGCAAAACCACGATCATATTTCGTGAAAATTCACAGCGTTTTATTATAATAGTGTTCTCATTATAATGTTATGTATATGACAGTCCCAGTCATAGTTATTTATATTATGCATTGTTGTTTGGCCTGCGCTCTCTGCGCACTGAAGAGATAATCACTGTAGTAGCCTAATACACACAATGAAGCACTTTACTGCAGTGCAACTCAACCAAATGCATCTTATACGAGATATATAATATATACACAATATATATAATCCAGCTGAAATGTTTTTTAATCACTTGTACACTACCTAATTGAAAAAATCCAGTCTTTCACTCTGCCTGTGTCAATGTGAGTCTTGTTAAAGATTTAAATCGTTCGCGGACTATAGAAAGTGAAAATATAGGGGTTGTTGGATTTATTCACGCATGCTAAAATATTTATTTAAAGCTTCTTTCTTTTATATTCTTATTTACAGCATTATATCGTCAGGCTGTATACTAACTGTATATTAAACGTGACACTTGTAAATTAAATAATTTTATATATACTGATTTATTCATTAATGTGTAATATGTTCTATTTTTTAAACAAATTATAAGCTTTAAAAGGATTTTCTGAAATTTTACAATTCTTGCTTTAGACCATCTACAAATGTTAAATCTTAAAATAAAATGTTAAGGTTACTACTGCATATTTCTGAATAGAAAAAAGAAATGCAACAATTGATATATAGTTTATTTTATTTATTTTCGAAGCTTCAATGTAGTCATTATAAAAAGAACTTCATTATTGTTTATTTAATTCTAACAAATAAGTTCTTGTTAAAAACTAACCAAAATTAAAAATAATTTGCTATTAATTTCCACACAGGAGAGACTTGGCGTTGTTTCCAAACAAAAGGAAATATATCGGCAAAATGAGGTGAAAAATATCGGCATATCGGATATCGGCAAAAATCCAATATTGTACATCCTTAATATATATATTAGTGCTGTCAAACAACTAATCATGATTAGCACACCAAGTTCCTGGGTGTGCACATCACAGAGGACCTCTCCTGGACCGACAACACTGCAGCACTGGCCAAGAAATCACAGCAGCGTCTCTACTTCCTCCGCAAACTGAGGAGAGCCAGAGCCCCGGCCCCCATCATGTACACATTCTACAGAGGCACCATCGAGAGCATCCTGACGAGCTGCATCACTGTGTGGTATGGCGCCTGCAACGCGTCCTGCCGAAAGACTCTACAACGCAATTTTTGTGAGAGCAGCTGAGAAGATCATTGGTGTCTCTCTACCCTCCCTCCAGGACATTTATGGAACACGTCTCACCCGCAAAGCCCTCTGCATCACAGGTGATCCCACTCACCCATCACACAGCTTCTTCAGCCTGCTACCATCAGGGAGGAGACTGCGGAGTCTCCAGGCCAGGACCCAGCAGACTGAAGGACAGCTTCATCCACCAGGCTGTCAGGAAGCTGAACTCCCTCCCGAAACCTGCCCCCCCTCCCCTCTTCTTCCCCAGGCACCACTGAACTATGAACCCCCCCCCCCTCCCCCCCCCACACTAATCATATGATGACATGCACGAGTCACTTGTACAGCATTGGTCTGCTCACTCACCGCTCACTACCTCATTCGGCATGGAACTACCTCATCAGTCAGTTAAATAACTGCTCTTGGTCACTTGTCACTTGTCACTTTAATCAGACTTAAGATATTTTTAATAAGTGATTTTTTTTTGCACTAAAAAATCTTTTAACTGCACTGTTGTTCACTTCATTGATTTGCACTATATCTGTCATTTACCTTGCGCTGCTTTATTTAACTTTATTTTTAACTTTTATTTTTATTATGTCTTTTTTTTTTTTTTTTTTTTTTTTTTTTTTTTTATAATTCCCTTATTGTATAATTGTATCTACCTTTTATATTTTATCTAGTTATTTTTTTAGGCTTTAATGTTAATGTTATCTGTATGCACCGGAGTCTGAGAGCAACGCAATTTCGATTCTCTGTATGTATGTACTGTACATGTGGAAATTGACAATAAAGCAGACTTGAACTTGAATGATTAATCGCACACACATATATGTAAACAAAAACTTTTATTTTGGATGCGATTAATCACGATTAATCATTTGACAGCACTTATATATATATATATATAAAATCAAAATAAAGTATAAATAGAATTAAAGACAAAAATTCAAGTTTAAGTTTAAGTTATACTATGAAAGAGATCCCATAATCAATTATTATGATTTTATTTTGGCAGAAACAGCAGCAAAATTCTCATTTTAACAGAAATGAATTCTGTTAAGAAAAAAATTCAAGCTTAAGTACTAAAATTACTAAAGCTAAAATAAAATTTATATAAATAGCTATATAGTTAAAAACTAATAAAAATGACTATAGCACATAACAAAATTACTAACACTTAAAAGTTGAAGTACTAAAATTACTAAAACTGAAATAAAATGTAATTTGTTATTGCGACACGCTGGTACCTGGTTAAACTTGCCACAGAAAGATGCTTATTTAAGTTAGTAAAGTTTTTGTTAAGGCAATCTGATTGTTGTTGAAACATTATAAATATCATTAAACAACACCCAAATGAGATGCTTTAGTTTATACTAGAACAGGAAGGATAAATCTGGCTAGATGTGTCTAGCTTTGCCTACTGGACTATGAAAGCGAAACCTTGAGCCTGAAAGCATCTTTCCATAGTGAGCAACTCGAATAGGATAATCAACTTTTCCATTGTGCCCTTTGGGGACAGTCTAAAAAAAAAGCGTTTTAAGATTTCCAATTACATATTCATTTTCCCTCCTAGGACTCACAATCAGGATGAGATGCATGGGCCACATTTCTGCCAGTGAGTTTTACTAAATGAATGATCATTTCCCCCTCAGCCATCACTAACTGTGTTTGCTAAGAACCTTTAAACTGTTTGGATTGAGTTGCATGGTAATACAGTAGTTTTTGCAAAGACACGAAGAAGATAAAAATGACATAGGAAATGGAATCAGATAATGCCACATACTTATAATAATGTTGCATATTAAAGAAGCATACACGTCGACATTCAAATATGACTTAATTAGGAATCCTTTAAGGTAAATGAAGATTTATATTTCCCATTTAAGTGCTCAAAATACACAGTAAATATTTGCTCTTATTCACATTACACATCTACATGTAATTCTAATTTTTAAGCCACTGGTAGGAAGGTAGCATGCTGTGGAGTTCTTGGAGCATAGCAAGAAAAAAATAATCTTGTCACGCAGAGCATGTGATGATATATAATGCAGTAGTGTTTGAAGGTTAATGTAAAGTTTAAGCTCAGGGATGTTAGATCTCATAAATCACGACTTGGCTTTAAACTGTCAGACACATGCAAGCACGCTAAGGTCCAATTCTCTTTTTAAAGGATTGCTGACTTTCTAAAGTCAAGGACCACCCGATATGATTATCCCCTTGTGAGGATCTTATGTATAAAATATAAAGACAGTTGCACAATTTTCTGTATTAATAGTCATTTGTACTGTGAGAGAGAGAAAAAAAGTGATATCACAAAGACAAAAATGCTTGCAAAATAAAATAACAGTGTAAAAATTTCAATTTACTGAAAACAAATTAATAAAATATTATCTAGAAACTACTCTGCACTAAGTTGACATCTTTTTATACCCACTTCAACTGCTTTCAAATATACAGTATACAGAAGTACAAATCATCATGTTTAAAAATACTCTGGTAAAAGTTGAAGTACTGACTACACTTTTTTACTCAAGTTAAAGTAGAGAAGTATGGACTCTGACGTGTACTTATGTAAAAAGTAGTGTCACGCGGGTAATGGGACCTCACATCATTTTAATACATTAATACAAAATAACAAACATATCAAGGCTGAACAACCACCATGTAAAATGGAGGCTGGACAACCACAATGTAGAACAGGGCCAGACTGGGACAAAATTTCAGGCCAGGAAATCTCACACTCGGTGTATGGTCATCCCATACACCCAAAATAAATTCTGAAACCATGGTCAAGCACTTTTTTTTGTATGGTCATCACATAAAAAATTTTAAAATTACATTTTAAAATATTTTTCAGTAAAAAAGTTATTTTAAATTGTAATTTCACATTACTGGATTTACTGTATATTTGATTAAATAAATGAAGCCTTGGTGAGAATAAGAGACTTTCAAATCTATTAAAAAAAATCTTAACTCCAAAATTTGTAACCGTAGAGTACATTTGAAGGTTCCATCACAGTAAAAAAGATTGTAAGTTAAGCATCTTGCCATAAAAATATAGTCTATGTCTATGAATATTTTCTATATCTAAAGTACTGTATGTGTGCATTCATAGTGTATATGATTAATATATCATGATATTTAATAGCTATATCTGTATAGTATGCGAACAGTGGCATCAGTTCTAGAAGAAAATGTTTAAAATGCAGCTCTTGCCAACTTTTCTTTACTTTACAGGCACTTACGTCAAATTCTGATGTTCTTGACATTTGCTCTTTTCCTTTAATATGTGTTTGATAAGCTGTAATCTTAGTTTTTTGTGAAACCCCCCTCCCCCCCATAGGGTTGTGTATCGATTGGGTTTTTTACGATACCGGTGCCATATCGATACTTTTAAAATGGTATTGGTTCCTAAACGGTGCCTGAACCGATACTTCAAAAAAAAAAAAAAAAAAAAAAAAAAAAAAAGAGCCACAAAAAACTATGGATATCATTAAAGAACATTAAAAATATTTCAAATAAATGCATAGCATACACACGCTCCTTGGATGCTCTCATTTCCCAAGCTTCCCTTACTCTAAGGCTAATAAATGTATTTCACGATATGGGTCATTATTTAATACAAAACCACACATAATGTTTCTACTGTACCTCTGTCAATCACTCTGACATTTATTTAAAATGAGTGCTGTCTGTCACTGTCTTTAATCAGTTCTGTGAATGACTGTATGGTCATTCTTTATAAAGTAGCAACAATGTCATTTGTAAAGTACAGTATTGTGCAAATGTCTTAGGCACATTAGTATTTTCACCCCAAAAAAGGGTTTTAAGCCAGTTATTTATATCTTTTGCTATAGTGTGTCAGTAGAAAATATAAGTTTACATTTCCAAACATTCATTTTGCCATTAATTTTAATAATAATCTAGTGAGATTTTTGAATGCACAAGCAGTCTGACAACAGCCAGTGCTCCACATGGAGATCTGATCTCACCATCATCGAATCTGTCTGTGATTACATGAAGAAACAGATTAAACTGAGACAAACTAAATGTTCACTACAGCAAACAGACACACTACAGCAAAAGATATAAATAACTGTCCGAACACCATTCTTTGGGGTGTAAATACTAACGTGCCTAAAACTTTTGCATAGTAGTGTATGTATAAAATAAGTATAATTAAATTAAGTATATTTAAATAAGTATAATTAAAGTATGCGTTCATATGTGTTAAGGGCTAGATTTTCGCTGGAGGAAACAGCTGTGGTGTGATGAGAAAACAATAGCTCCCTCGTGACCTTTTGTAAACTGTATTTATGACAAAGAACTGCACAGATACAGATATTCTAACAATCTATCGATAAACACGCCGTGTGTCCTCTGTTTCTGTTTGAGTCCGCTCGTGCTGCTCCACCGCAGTCTGTGGATTGAAGAGCGCACTGAAAGACAGGGAGATGAACGGTCTGCTGCCGTTTTCATATGAAATTTAAGCTGACTTACTCTGAGGCGATCACGAATTTGGTGCAGTTTATGGAGCTATAGCCCCGCTAAAAAAGCCTGGCAACACCCATGCTTCTTGCTTCATTTCGGAGAACCAGAACAAATATTTCAATTGATCGCTCAGGCATTTAAGAGGCACCGAAATGAGGCACCGAAATCTGCGTTCTGATTTGGTTCGGTTCATACCGGTTACATAGGTACCGGTGCCATATTGGCACTGGTTTTCGGTACCCAACCCTACCCCGACATCCCCGGACAGCAGCTGAGAATGGCAAGCCAAGAAGAAAGCCACCATGAAAAGAAGAACAGCCATCCAATCCTTCCATTTTAACAAATGCCTCAACTGAAGCAAAAAATTACTAGCTCTCTCAGTACACGTGTACACCGATGGGTAGGTATGGTACAGAGAGAAGATGTACCAGCAAGCACACACACACATGAAACACTGAAACAGCATGATCTGTGGGATGTATCAAAAACCTCATTTGAGCCATAACGGAGCCGAGCTCCGGCCCCTCAGAGCGCCTGCATCTCTCATCTCCTCCCTCTTCAATAAACACAGAACAGGAGAGGTAAAAAGAGTTTGTTCCAGATCCTCAGGGTGAGCTAAGCCTATGGAAATTCTGAAACTCAATTTTAGATCAGAGGAGAAAATTCTGTACAGTGAGAGAAACATTGGAACAAACATCTCCTTGGCTCAGTTTTTTGAGCTTTCTGTGCCATATTATTAATTTTGTCAGCTGTCAAGCAATATCTTCATAATACGACTTTAGCAGATTTTTCCTCCCTGGAGTACACCTAAACTTAACTAATTTAAACACTTTTTAAAATAATGCATACAAATTGCGTAACCGAAGAAAATACACAAAAGGATTCACAAAAAAAAAAAAAAAAACACATAAGTAAAAATTTGAAATAAAAGATAATTAAATAAAAAAGTGAAAAAAGTAAAAATAAGAAAATAAAACAAAATAAAACAGAAAATAAAAATGAAATAAAGAAGAGAATATAAACATAATATGGTGATAAGATAATGTTTTACATTAAACTGAAAATTTTTGCTGCTGTAATCATCAATAATCTGTAATCAGCTGCTGTAATCGGCAATCATCTTGAAATTTCTATGGGGCAAAACTTTTTTAATGAGGAAAGAAATACTATAGACTTCTATATAAACAATTTTCTTTTATTTGAAATGAGTAGCTGCTCTTACTAATGTAGGTTTGTAGGTTTACTGTCGGGTCCAATATAGTTTGCAGTTCCACATCCTTCATTAACAAGCTCTTTGCAAAGCTACTGTTATGAGAAAATGTGCTGCAAAAATGGTTAAAATCCATGTTGTGCTGAGGAATCTTGTTAAAAATATCCTAAAATATATTTAAATACATTTTTCAAAATGATCTAAGTTTAAAATGAGCCCTTTATGCAGCTAAGTGTCCGATGTTTTTGGGAGGTTTGTGTTCAAAAGACTTATTTAAAAAGTTATTTGTCATGACATGACCCTTTTATACAAATTAGATTACGTTCCAGTTATGATGAGTCCTCCAGATGGTTATATCAGATTGGTTGTGATACTACCATGAAATGTCTGTGTTCCTTACAGAGATCTGAGCTTGTATACATAACAGAGTCTGCTGATCTTCTTGAATAGGATCCACACAGACAGGGGAATGACCTCCCAAAGAAAGTTTTCTGTCTTAGTGTCTCAGCAAATTTTTTAAAGCAACTAATAAACATATTCCCACAATAACCCAATTAAAGAGAAAAGCTGCATTGATCCATGGGGTTAGTCGCTAGTTAGTCATGGAGATGAGTTCCATCTATCTACATAAAGCAAATAGAGACAGATTCTCAGTAATCGAGCAGCTTCCCATAGTGCATATCAACAGGACAAAATATATGACTTTGGGTCCATTAAAGCTGCATTCGATTGACCAAAGGGCAAACCAATTGTGAATGTACTGTACAATACATCCTCAAGCAAAGATGCTGCTCAGAAAGATTTAAAAGCTTTACAATTCGCCAACATGATCCAAAGGTCATCTTTATTCTCTCCCTTCACAGGTTTGTTTTGTATTCGCCTTTCAGGATATGTATGTGTGCACGTGGGTGTGAAGTGAAGCAATCGCAGATGGAAAAGACCCGCTCGCCTTTGTTCATAATGAAAAAAATTGCTCCCTTTTGGAAGGTTTGAAGCAAGGACAAAAGTCACTGGAGATCTGCTTGAGCCTCTGTTCAGGTATCGCTTTACATCTGATTCTACATGAAATCCATCTCATTAAGTCCATCTCATTGAATCATTAGAAAAGGTTCTGCAGAATCTGATCTGTATCTGAGCAACAGAGTCTTGCTCAGTGTGTTCATCTCCATTAGTTTCATCCGACCTGAATAATAATAATAAAAACAAATGACTATATGAAAAGCTCATTTTATGAAAGTACTCCTTTTTAATAAAATTTTTCTGTAAATATATATATATAAAAATTAAATAAAATTATATTTGATAAAAATATTTAATTAGTACTAAATGGTAAAAAAAAAAGAAGAAAAAAAAATATTGTTTTATTAGAGAATATTGCATGTGGGACAGGTGGGACATGTTCCCATAACTTTTTGCCAAATTGCGAATCTGTCCCCACCACTAAATAAATAATAAAAACTAAATAAAAATATTTTTTTTTTATATATGTCTATATATACGCATACATACACACACACAAATATACAGTAAAACCAAAAATTATTCAGACATAATTATTTAGACAATTTTTTATATATATTTTTTTTTACTAGTGGGTGCAGGACACTATAATAATAATAATAATAATAATAATAATAATAATAGATCAAGTAAAATCTTCTATGAAGTAAACAAAGAGTCTATATTGTTCAGCATTAAAATGGTGTTAAAAAAATTAACGGGGTTAAACATAATTAATGGATTCCTGTGACATATTAATATCGAAAGTCAGATGTTTATCTATCAAAGAAAGTACAACATACACCAGCTTACTACACCTTTTTATGCAGCATTGCAACCACATACATTGCAAATTCAACATTGTTACTAAGTTAAAGGCATTTGCTAAATTCATAAATGTGAATGAAACTCCAGAGGTCCAAAAATCTGCAGTTGGAAAAGAAAGTAAACAAATCTGTTGATAATCCTTATGCTATAAAAGACCGCTCACAAAAAAAAGGACTCCTGTGAATCACCCTTCCCCAGCCTATGAACTCATAGTTGCATTGGTAAAACAGCAAAATGTCACTTCAGAAAAAAATTTAATTGATATGCACTAAATGCAATTTCTCTGGGCTGTAAGTGTTAATTCAGCTCTTTCTGAGTCACTTTACAGCAGTTTTAATTTCCCTCATGGGCATTTGGTAGAACTTTACACAAATTAAACTCCCATCATACTGCTGCACATTTCTTCTAATGTTTTTTAGTCTTCATATAACCTATTTAATCAGAGCCTATTGCTCTACAATGTCCTATATTGACTCCCCGCTTCTCAATCTATTTACAGAGTGAACTAAGGTTGTATATTTGGTGTGGCATAAGGTTAATTATTAAACATGTAGCTGTCAGTCAAAGTGTCCCTATTGAAAGAGCAGCATCAGCTTTAGAGGATTAACCAGAGGCTGAGATGGATCATATGTGCCATCACTACGTTCAGCATCAATAAGCATTTGGTTTATTTCAAAGCTGGGAACTTGACGTATTTGCTAAATTGGTAATTCTGTTATTTTTTTCTGTTACAAGGAACCTTCTGCAGCATGTAATAAAGGAACAATTGGAATTCACATTGAACAGTCTGCTGGGCTCATGCAAAAGATGAGGACACATGCAGATCAGATGCTTACACCAATACAGGATAGAGTGGGGTAAGCCTGTGCCAGTTTTTGCTTAAAGGTATAGTTTACCCAAAAATGAATCTAACTTAACATGAGTGTGAGCAAATTATGATATCATTTTCATTTTTTGTCTAATAGTTCACCCCAAAATTAAAAAGTGGTCCATAATATATTTTTTACAAACATGGCTTTTTTACTTCACAAGATATTAATTAATGGAATGGAGCGGTGTGGATTATTTGTTTATTATTGTGATGTTTTTATTAGCTGTCTGAACTCTTATTCTGACGGCACCCATTCACTGCAGAGGATCAATTGGTGAGCAAGTGATGTAATGCTAAATTACTCCAAATCTGTTTCAATGAAGAAACAAACTCATCCACATCCTAGATGCCCTGAGGGTGAGTACATGAACTATTCCTCTAAGTCCACCTGTACATCCACTTTTAAGAACAGGTGATTCAAACTGTGGTCCAAAAACGTGTTAAAATATAAAACCGTAGGAATCTTCTCAAAAGTGGTCCATGAAATTTTGGTAAATATATGAACAATTTATATTTCAAATAAAAAGTCTAATTTCAATGAAAACTACAAGTGACTCAGTCTGCTTTTGTATCAACTGTCACTGAGACTTAACAAACAGACAATTGAAACTGTCTCCAATCAGACGTTTCAAACAGTACTATTCGTCTCCATAATTCAATCTATAATCAGGCTGAAAAGACATTTCTGAATCTTTCAAATGAATTAAAGGATTTTTATCCTAATTATGCTAATCTTCCAAAGATATTCAACACCCCACAGAAAGAACAGCTTCTGAATTTAAACAAGTTCAATTCTCCATTGGCTCACAGACCATGTGGGCCATGAAATTTCTCTCAGGGCTGCAGCTGCAGGAATCTACTTTCTCTGTACCCTACTGCCTTTACAGCATTCGTGCCTGTGTAATTTGGCACTGAGTACTTTGATTTCCTTCGGGCAATGCATTTACTCCTTGATGGAGGGGAAATTTGCATGTTTACCCCTCCGACAGTCTCTAGTATGATGCCTTGAAGAAATGTAATTAAATGTATGTCAAATGCTGAAGCTTTGTAAATACAGTTAATTATAATGTCACCTGTGAATTTACAGAGAGGGTGGCAACAATCATGAATTATAATTTCTGGAGGGTCTCATATGCTAAAACAACTCCATGCTCAATGGATTCCAATTACGTAAATACACTGGACTTTGAATGACTCAACTAAACAAAATTAACGAGACAGGCACTTATTTGTCTCTACTACAACTTAAAATGTTTTTATGTGCAAATGTTTACATCACCATACTTCACTCATCTAAGTTTACGAAGGATCTTACTTACCCTCATACCCAGTTCAATGTTCTCTCCTCCATAGACCTCCATGCCTGGGTCAAGCAGTCCAATTTCTCCAAAATACTCACGATCCACTACAAAGGAGCATCCAATCATTGCAGGTGTCCTGTGTACAAGACAAAAAAATATACATGAGCATTGCATTCATATTCAGATAGACTGGATGGATGGATGAATCGATGGAATGACAGACAGACAGACAGACAGATAGATAGATGGATGAACGGATGAGTGGATAGATACAGTAGATGGATGGCTGACTCTGAAAATGGTTGCGAAAAGAAGTGGTGATGAATTAAAAAACTGTCAGAGAGAGAAGCTGACTGGAAATCATTTACGAATCAAAGGTTGCAGAATCTGCCCTCTCACAGAGCACGAAGAAGAGTGGGAGTGAGATGAGCCAGAAGTCATATGTAAAGTAGAAACTGTGTGTGTTTAAACAGAAATACACACCACTGAGAGACACTGTGCGGTGAGAGTAATCATGCATACAGTAGAGAAAAGTGTTTAAGTGCTACTCTCTTCCTTGCCTCTCCCTGTATTCCCACTAGGTTTCTTTCTCTTCAGTGTGTAATATTAAAACAACTCCACATATGGCAGTCTGCTGAGATGGCAGTTATCCCTATTTTATCAGGTCAGAGATACACTGAATTCAAAATCCCTTCCAACCAAGAAGTTCAAAGTAAATAAGTAAATGTCGCTCTGTGATAACCTCAGAAACATTAATGATTAAAATGCAGAAATAATAATAGTAGTTTCAAATGAGATATATCATGATACCTTTATACAATCAATTCATTAAGAAATTTTATATATATTATTATTATTATTATTTTATTTAATTTTTTTGCCTCAGTTTTGTTTTGTTAAAGTTTTCTTACCAAGTTTACTTTTCACTTGTGTTTGTTCTAAAACTCTTGGGTCAGATCTGAGGTTTGTTGTGAACACAGCAAGGGGCAAGATGATCTGAGATGTCAAATCTCCACAGACAAAAGATCTGTTGTGCTTTAGAAACTCAAGATGAGTTTGTCATTGAATGTCATTTTCGGTCCAGTGATTCTCTGGTGGGTTGAAAGTGAATTGTTTGTTGGCTAACCACAGGTGGGCCTCTTTGAGAGGCTAATGAATGCTAGATGTACAAACATTTCTACTGTGATCCATTATTTAGATCACAAAGAATGGAGGAAAAAAAATTCAAAGAGTCCGAAACTTTGTTTAAACAGTGCTGTCTTAAGGAAAATATTTTACTTATTCCAATACTGATTTAATTCTGATTTAGTAGTAGATCACAATTACTACAAATGCTTTTGCAAAGAGCAGATAGTTTAAAAAGATTTTTTTCACTTCAAGTATAGCCTGTTTCATATGTGTTATTCTTTTTGGAAATATTGATATACACTTTATTTAATTTATTCTTTTTTATTTTGTTCTTGCAGTCAAATACATTGACTAAAATATTCACACCCTCACTGAACCACAAAGGAATTCATATGGCCCTTCTGTAACAATCAACAGAAAAATATTCTTTTGTCAGAAAAATTCTTTATAAACTTGTCTTTTTTTCCTGTTCAAAATAATAACTTTTTTTTCATATAACATCAGGTCTTTAATTTCTTATTTATGAATAGATAAATAAAACACTTTAGTCAGCATAAAATGTGGAAAAGATAATAGTTAGAATTTTAATTTCTTTTAAAGTACAAAAAAAGCAGAAAGTAAAAAGCAAAACAAAGCACTCTGTGTTCACAGCCCAACCATGGGGGTTATTCTAAAAAGTGTTCATGTGGAATATCTTATGAAATCACTGCATTTCTCCCTTTAGAGCAATTTACAGACTTATTTAAAGACATTTGAACTGGACTGTCCTTCATTTAACAGTAAACATGACTCATTCAAATAAACCCTGCTGCAGTGTGCTATGAGTATTGGGATCCTCAGTGCTGAATAGCCACAGGCTAGCTGAGCTGCAGTGGCTACATCGAGAGCTTGAGAGATGTGGAGCTGGAATGATTTCCAATAGCGCACCTCATTGACTCACTGCAGGCCTGCGGGCGGCCATTTTAACCTGTCAATATCAGCTCTTGAGAAAAGGGTTGCATGGAAATGACTGCTGCCTTTTCTGTAATGAGATTTTGTTCAAACGTTTAACTTATATTATAATGTCAGTCTAACCCTCATGTTGTGTTACAGTCATTTTGACCTAGAGAGGATTTTCTTTGCCAAAATTATCCACAAATAAAGCTATTTTTTTCACTAAAAAACTGAGGTGCATATGTTCAAGTCAATGAGACCTTACAATAATTTTCCAAAAGAAATAACAAAACTTGAGCTAACTGAACGACAAAAAGAACAACAGTTTGGAAAGATTCCCTAATTAAGATCCTAAAGTTGTATCTCATCTGGTACAAGATCCAAAGAGGTCCTGAGTTTAATTAACAAGGAACACACTTGCTGATAAAACATTTATACCTTAAATTCACTTTGGATAAAAGCATCTGTCAAAGGTTAAAAAAAGGTTTTTTTTTTAACTTTAAAAAATATTTTAGGACATAGGTTGATTGTATTTATAATAAATGAGAGCAAATATATTTGCAATATGTCCATTGGCCTAATTTCTAAAAAGAAATAAAAATTCCTGTGATAGTGCACAGGCATCCAAATTCAACAGTTTCACTTATATTTCATGCTTTTTGAGCTTTCATGACAATTAAATTCAGCTATACTGTACAAACAATTGAAGTACATTTGCAAATATATTTAAACTGTGGTGGTATTCTTACAAACATCCAATTTGTAAAGATTTGTTTTTCTAAAGTTTAATATACTGTACACCAGACATTTTTATGTTTTAGATGCAATGTGCTACATACAAAAAATGTAAGTATACACTTTATGAACAGCAATGAAAACAAATGAGATCACCCTTGCTCTGCACATCAAAAGCTCTTAGGATATTATATATTACTCAAAAGAATAATAATTAAAAAAAAAACTTTTCAGTAACCAATATGAGGCATAACAGGGATCAGTTCCAGTAATATTGGGCTACAGGCCTAGTTTCTCACTCCAAATAGCTATCAGTCAGAGACATGAATAATGAATGGGATTTCTGCTGTCCTGATACTCTCACACAATAGTGACCTTGACCAGATTTCATACGAAATGAAAAAGTCCACTCTCCTCTGGCAGGATATATCCACTGCTCTCAGGGGTTTAGGACAAAGCTCATTTCACCAAGTTGGTTTTAGGCATAAAATGAGTATTTCACTGTAGAGGTTCATGATTGAGAATTGCAGTGTGGTAGGGCTGGACAACATCGCCTTGCTATCAATCAGTGGCGGCTCTAGGATTTTTTTGTTGGGGGTGCTAAGGGGAGGCTTAACAGTTCAGTGGGGGTGCTAAAAAAACTAATTAAATTGAGAGAAAATAATGAATGCCTAAGCTTCAGCTAAGCATGCAAATTCAGCCACCTCATGTTTTTTATATAAAGGATCTTCACTTTTTTTCTGTGGTGTTAAACTTCTCACATGCCACTGTTATTGGTAATATAACTTCTAATAACTGGGGGCTGTGCAAGTTTCTGATGTCAAGCCCCACCCCAGCTCCTCCACTGCCATGAATACTTAATCAATATCTTCCAAAAATGTGTATTTAATCTCTTTTTTGTTGTTGTTGATGTTTACTCATTCGTAATAATTTTAATTGCATTAAGTATTTGTACACTTATAAATGTCTTAATTGCACTACATCAGTGGCATCTGAAAAAAATAATAATGCTAAAGCTTTTCTCAGAATTAATGTCACTGTCAGGATTCTGGACTGTCTGTGTTGTGTTTTAGCTCCCTGTGACCTAGTCTTCCCATATGTTTGACTGTTCATTGTTTCTTGGCGTGGTTCATTATAAGTTCATCCTCTTCACCTGTCTGCCCCTCATTATCTGCCCTATTTAATTTCTAGCCTGTGCCATTCTCCCTTGTCCGGTATGTGAATGTCTTGTGCTACATGTGTTCCTGTATACCCCGTCTTGGAAGGATTAAAGACTGTGTTTACTGCGAATTCTCCTGTGTCTCCTCGCTCCTCACTGTAGTACAATCATGACACTCACTTTACTGATCAATATTTCATTTTTTTTTTAGTTAATACTAACTATAAACATGTTCCACAATGTTTGACATATAGAAAGTGTCTAAAATGCTTGTCTTAATTTTGAACAATATTTATCTACTGTTCCATATTTTGAAACCTAACAAAATAAATCTTGTTTAGACTGAAAACTGTGCAACCTAAATGTCATTTATTTGATTTTTTTTTTAAATGTGCCACTTAATGTTATTATTTTAGTTTTTGTATGTTGCAATAACCTTTATACATTTTAAATTGTAATTTATGTCCAAATACTTTTTGCTATGCAAGTAATATTTGAACAAAAATATATTTCATACTAGTAGACTTCTGATGATGATTAAACACAGACAAACAGAAGTGCTAATAAACAATATATTACTACGGTTTCATTTATCGGTGTGCTGAAGTCTGGGTTGTTGTGGTTCCTTTGGGTTTCCTAGACTGAAATGAGTTTCGTAAATTCAGAACTTTTTTCCTGTACACATTTTATTAGTTCATCCATTCCCTGGGAATCAAACCTTACCCATGATTTTGTTGTTACAACAGTTTGAACTAAAGTTCTGAGTAGCAGCACACTGTCCGACATAATGATGTCAAACTGTGGTAATCCATGGTAGTTTTTAAGTACTGGCCATGCAACCCTAAAATGTGGATTGAAAGGTTTTTCTGCACTGTATGTAATAACATCAACAAATCCTTCAAGGAAGCAAAAACATCAGGAAAACCAATGCCACCTTATCACTTCTAAAATATTCATTTCTTTGGTCATTTATATTTCAGAGCATGTCCTCATGCATTATGGAGTGGAGCACTGGATGCCCTTACCTGATGGGGGCAGTCTCATCTCCTTTGTCCAGCCAATCCTGTGGTGGGATGATGTACATGCACCAGAGGCCCCAGTTGTAGCCATGAGCTGCATTAGCGTATTGCTGCACCTCAAAGGTGTTGTACTTGATATTATCTATCGCAGGGAGGATTATCCTCGTGTGATCTTCTTTCACTCTTGTGAGGATAGGCTCAGCCCTGAATAAATGATAGAGATCAGAAAGAAAAAAGAAGAAGAAGAGAGAGAGATTTGGAGTTGAGACATATTGAGCCTTTCTTACTTTCAATACAAATAGTAGTTGTTATATTCCTTCTACAAAGAGCAACAGAGGTAAAACAAGTGTTAGGATGTCACTGTGAAATGTTCTTACAATATTTTATTAAAACGTTCTCCAAAACGACTATCCCAGAGGCTGAAAGCAGGACTGATAGGGGAACTACATACTGTAATTCTACAACCGGGAAACATTTTTGTACAATAACACTTCTCAGATCTAATCTGTAATACCAAACTAAAGCAAATATTTAATGAGATATCAATTCCAATACGTTTCTTTTTGGTTTTGATGAATAATTAAAGTTATCGACAAGGTGTTACATTCACATTTTTCACTGTGCCTTTTTGAAATTGTGAAAAGTAATATAATTTGTACATCACACAGTCCAAATGCTTAACTGTAATGCACAAATGTCTCAAGCAAACTGACATTGTAAATAACCAAAACAAATCTAATGCTACTTTTTCATTCAATTCATCCATCCATCTTCAGTGTTTACTTTAAAATCCATGAGGCTGTTTCCAAGAATAATCTTGGGTAGAAAATTGATTCTGTCATTTTTGGAAACAAGCTTGTATTTCATTATCCAAACTGGTGTTGGTTTAAAAGGAGAACAATCAAGCCTGACAGCGTAATCATTACATATTGACATTTACAGCAGAAGCAAACACAAGACTAACAAGAAAACCTGCAAAAACTTTCCATCAGTCCCTCCCATCAATGTCCTTTTTTGTGCCTTCTTCATCACCTCACAAACCATTTTGTCTAGCATCTTTCTTTGACTTCTGAATGTACTACTGTATTTCTTCTTTTTACATCCTCCAATGTCTCTTCCTTTGGTGTCCTTCATTTTTTTTTTTTTTTTGAGGTCATCCTTAAAAAACTTAATCACATTAAGGTAATGATCAACATGGAGACATGAGTTTTAATACGGCTGTGAGTGGGGCTTTCAGAAAAAGAAAAAAAATTAGCCTGCTGAGAGGCTTCTTAATGTAAGTATCCAATTAAAAAGAACAAAGTGATTTAAAGGGGCTCTATATTGGTGTCATCTAGGACATAGGTCTTTTTATAAGGAATGGGGCAGGATGTCCATAGAGACTGTGGAGCATCTTTAAGGCAATACAGTACCATACAAAAATTTGAGGTTGGTAAGGTTTTGTAATGTTTCTTATGCTCACCAAGGCTGCATTTATTTGATCAAAAATAATGTTAAAAAGTAATATTGTAAAATAAAATTACATATGAATAACTGTTTTCTATTGTAATGCACTTCAAAACAGGATTTATTCCTGTGATGGCAAAGTTGAATTTTCAGCAGCCATTGCTGTAGTGTTAAAGGGATGATTCACCCAATTACTCACTCTCATGTCATTTCAAACCCATAAGACCTTCATTCATTTTCAGAACACAAATTAAGATATCTGGCCCTGCAGACAGCATTGCAACTACCACGTTCAAGGCCCAGAAACGTAATAAGGACATCATTCAAATAGTCCATGTGACATCACATATGATAATATTTTTTACAGTGGTTCAATTTTTTACATAGTGTAATTTTTTGTCCTCGCAAAGGTATAAAAGTAATAATTGCTGTTATCACTAATTTCTTTATTTTGACCTACTCAAGGTGAAAGACTCTTCCATGTCTGATGCAGAACCCAGATGCGCTGTGCCTTGTTTGCAAGCAGAGGAATGCACACACGTGCATCAAAGACTGACACGGAAGAGCAGGAATTGTTGAATAAACTCATTATTTTTGTTTTCTTTGCGCACAAAAAGTACTGTCATAGTACTGAACTATTGAACTATCCCTTTAAGTGCCACATGATCCTTCAGAGATCCTTCTATACATAATTTATATTATACATAAATATAAATATTTTATAAATATAAAAATTTCTTATTTTTTATATATATATATATATGGATGTACAGTATTTATATATTCATAATAAATATATACAGTACACACACATATATTATGCAAACACAAACTTTTATTTCGGAATCAAATACATAAATCAGTAAATATATCCTCAAATACTATTTCAAAAACTAAAACAAAACTAAAAACAAACTCAAAGATTACCAACAAGCACACCAACAAACAAAAAATTCAACAAAGTGTTATCACTAACTGGCAGTATGTCTGCACTGGCCTTTAAAAGGGTCGTTTATAATATGATAATATATTTTACATAGTGTCTTTATTTACTCCTCAACCAGGGTTGATTTCCCAGTAGCTGCATCACATTATTGGTGTTAATCACTAATTTCTGTTATTGGATGACCTACTCAATAAAAGCGAAACATAAAATCAACAGCTACTATGGCAGAGAAAAAAGAAAGAAAGAGAGAAAGCGGAGAGCCGCAAGCTGCTGAATTTCGGGGCTGAGGGGTTACCTCCGTCGAGTTTGTCTCGTCAAAGCCGAACCAACAAGATCTAAAAGCTGCTGAATTTGCTGCTGTGGCAGGCAATTTTTTTTTTTTTCAGAATTGCAGCTTCTGACATGGTAGCCAGGAGACTAAAGTTTTAGTGCACATATACCAAATGGCTCCGTGGACGGTGGCGTCTTTTATTTAGCACAATCGTTCACTGTATAGCTGCCATAGTTTGACCAAACTCCCCACCACAATCACTCCCTTTAAACAGACTCCTAAACATTTACTGACTAATGGTTTGCCAGCTGATGTACCTTTGGATAATATAATAAAAAAGCTAACAACCATCAGTCTAATGTTTTATTCTTTGCATGAAAACACATCAGTTAGCCTAATTGAATACTGGAGTTTTACAACTTCAGAACTGTATTCGTATAGACTGAGATGTAAAGAACTGTGAACTGTCAACAGTGATAAGGTATAGCTAAGACTGGTCCAGACCAGCCTTATGGAAGTATGACTTATAGAAGGTATACTTAACTAAGAACGTTTTGGGAAACACATATTAACAATAAGTTACAGCTAACTTAAGAATGATGTAGTGTTAAGAAGCCTTCGTGAAACGCAGCCCAGATGGCAGCTCTTTCATGAAACACTGGTCCTGAATAAGCACGTGAGGATGTACTGATACGCAACATTGCAAGAGAAACCATCCCCCTTGTGAATCCATCTATTCATCTTCTCTGTCCTTGGGCCGCTGGCGTCATAACCTGGACTAGCTACATTTAAGATCCCAAAGGAACCCATTCTGGGCTATAATAAACCAGTGGTGTGCAGACACGACTCAGCACGTGCAGCTGATTTTATTGGGTATCCTGTCTTGTACTGGTGTAAAATGATACTAGTCATATCATTTGATAAGCAGAACAACCATATAGTGAGCAGAGATAGTAAAAAGAGTTTAGTTGAAGGGAAAAAAAAATATTAAAATATGAAAGCTTGTTTCTGCCATGGGATAAAAAACGAAAAGGTAACTGAATTTTTTATTTTCACAAGACAGTATTTTATTTTTATTTTTCTCACAATTCAGATTTTTTTAGTTTTGTTTAGTTTTGTTTCCAACATGGATAAAATAGTGGATAAATGGATAAAAAAAATAAATCTCACAGTTGTGACTTTTTTCTTGCAGTTGCAAGTTTATTTCTCACGATTCCAACTTTTCTTAGAATTTTATACCGCACAATTGTAATATCTCACAATTCTGACTTCATTCGCTCGCAATTGTGAGAAAAATAAAAAGTCTATTTAGTCCAAGTAATCTTTTTTATTTTTTTAATCCAATGGCAGAAACAAGCTTCCATATTAAAACGGAAACTAAAACTATTAAAAATATTTTTTCGGTAATTAAATTAAAATTGAAATTACTTTTCAAAGTGAATAGCAACACAAATAGCCACATCAGCAGCACACAAAAGAAAAAAACACTGCGTTCACTATATCTCTTTGAGCCTTTCCCTGATTTTATCATCCTATTTTATAGTCTGACGTTATCACATATTGCTGATTTGCATACATACTGACTGCAAGCAGGACATATATGTCAAACTAGTGCGATGAAAGGAAAGTTACAGCCCACACTCCGTTCACTCCAGGAAGTCACAAAAGACCACAAAAGAAAGAGGGAGGGGGGAAAATCAAAAAATAACTTTACAGTATCACAGTGTCATGACAAACACTAGAGAGCTACATAAGGCTCAGTTAAAAACAAACATATCAAATGCCACAGGACACAACAAAGGGAGCAAGCAGAAGGGTAAAAATAAGAAGAAATAAAAACATACAGAATATAGACAGGAACATGGAAATTCAAAAGTCAAAAAAATATGCTGCTTTGCCTCCTCTAAGCCAAATGTCCAATTTTTAAAACCCTATCTCATTACTAACACAGCTGCCAGGAATTGCTAGGATTAATTACAAAAGGGACTCTCTTTGGTATATGAGACAGGGTGTGCAGTAGGGCAACAGTGATCAGTTCTTTCATTACCCACAGGATCCAAATAGATGAAAGTGCCAGACATAAAATCAGAAATGATAAACAGGAAAATCTTGGTTGTAACTGTTGTATCCAATCCCAATCCCTTCCCCTTTCTCCTACCCCTCCATTTTGCGTGTTCACATGAAGGGGTAGGGGTGTATCGATTCTCTTTTGATTGGAGAGGGGTAGGGTTTAGGGGAATGGACAGATAGCCCTTCAAACGAAGATTTTTCGGGACCACACTTCAAAAGAAGGTGTATGAATTATCTCAGCATGAACTGGCTACAGAGGCAACATGGCTGCCCGAGTGAAAGACAAAAAAAAGAAGAAAACACAAATGTAAGCATTATTGGCATTAATAAAGATTTCAACGAAAAGTACTCATTTATGTTACATTCAATCGTGAGTTCATATTTACAGTCATGATATTCAAAGAAATGTTTGCCAAAGATCACTAAAGTTTGCTAACGTCATATCATTACAGACTGCATGATAGTGCCACAACATATTTTCAATGTCTGATCATGGCGATAACCACCATAGAAATATAATTAGAATACCCAAAACTTTTTTCTCAGATATTGCCAATTCGAGAGAGAGAGAGAGAGAGAGAGAGAGAGAGAGAGAGAGAGAGAGAGAGAGAGAGAGAGAGAGAGATGGAAGTTGCATGTATGCGCCCATGTGCGTCTCTCTTTACAGTGAGTGAGTTTACTTCAAAAACAGCATTAAATATCCTATTGTTGCTGGAAGAGATATTGTAGTGAGTATTTCAACTGTTATTAATAAGAGTTGGGGGCAGCGCTGACAAGTGTCTTTGCTCCTGGATGTGTGAGCTGCACGATCTCCGATGTGTGTGTATGTGTGTCAGTAAGAAATGCAGTAATGTAGAATGGTAATTAAAGGCTCTAATGCACACCACCAGCACACCAGTATAGGTGTGTGTATTGTAGGAGCTAGACGACGTATGACGAATAAAATTAAAACCTAACTGAAAGTATTAATAAATACTATAACAGTATATATATATATATATATATATATATATATATATATATATATATATATATATATATATATATATATATATACACATAAAAAATACTAAAATAACAAAAACAGACCAAAATCAAGACTGTGATACTGATGTACAATCAGTTCAATGATGAAACATTGAAAACACAAATTTAGATGCAACCTGGGACCATAAGACAGTACAGTCCCACAACCCATATATTTCCCTCACAGCCACGTTTTCATTCATGTCAAATTAAATATGGCACTTACCTTGACTAAAGTCCACTGGGGACATCATAAATCACTTATACTCTTCATAGAAACAATAAACCACTGCACCCCGTGCACAGTCTCGGACAATTTGCAGAGTAAACGGAATTATATCACCCACTGTGCTTGACTTGGAATGTCATCATATTGAGGTACATCCTGCTATCTTCACTGTCTTCCCCCTTTTATAGATAGCCAAGAAACAGTCCTTTGAGATTAGCCCCCCATTCTCCACAACTGATGAAGCTCCTGTGTGACATACAGTATCTCGAATTAGGAAACTTTCTCTTATGTACCTCTATCAGAAAATGAAATCTCGCCTTATTCACTGTGAAGATCCCATGAACTGTTTGTGTTTGCTCAGTGTGCCGGGAATAGTGGCTGTTTAAAAAGGTTAGGCTAGGGCAAAATGTTGCCCAAAGATTTTTGTTGTTGTTGTTTTTTCCTGTGGTAGGATGGAGGGTTTAATTTTTTATACGCTGTTTTTAAGCACATTATGGATCTGTTGAGCAGCTTAGAAGCTGGGATAGATTTATCGCCTTTGGACATGTTGCAGCCTGTTACGGTGAAGCTATGTTAGCCTCATCCTGTTAAATCTTTTATTTTTTTCCCTCCTAAATATTTACCATCATTCTCACTGTTTCTCATTTTGCAATATTATACTCTAAAAATACATGAGCTCAAATTAGATACGGATTATAATGACTTACACTGTCTTTTTAAGTGTTGCGTTGCATTGTGCTGCGTAAACATAAAACCATGTCTGCATTTGTGATCAGAGAAACAAGCGCTTCTCTACACTGCTAAAAACTTGAGTTTGAATCATCTGTGGCAAATCCTTCAAATATAAAACGTACTTACAGTCTGTGAGTCAGAACAGCCTGCATTGTAGTCTACTATCCCAGGATCATTTTTAATCACTGTTATAATTACAGAGGTGAAAACTTGCAGAACAGTAGGTTATTGAACTAATATTAATTTTCATGGTATCCCATGGGCAAAAAAAGAAAAGAAGAAGAACGTAAAACAGCAGCTAAAAAAATGAATTATAAAAACAATTTAATCAGGTAAGCTTTAAGCATAAAAAGTTCATGGGTGTAGGCTACATAACTTTACAAACATTTGATATATTAAATAAATTTAATTCAGTGTCCATTTCAATGTGCAGCAGTTTTTTTTTTTATACATACTCTAATCTTTTCAAGTAGTCTAATCTTTTCAGATAATTAAAGATTCTCTTAACAAACCTGTTACATTTCTTAATTAGAGTAATGAATTTAACATTTGACTTCTACTCAGTCAACAGCAAGATGACTCGCAAAATAATGAAGAACAGATGAAGATGAAATGGCCATAATACCAAGTATTGGAAGTATACTAAAACCCAACAGTAAAAAAAGAATAACTCTTGCTTTTGTATTTGTAGGAAATAAAGATGACCAAAAAAATTGTGCATAATTTGTGTTTATGTAACAGCTGTGGTGGTGGTTACAGCATATATCTCAGACTACACTTCCATATGGCATCCTTCCATTCCATATCCGTTTCATTTTCGGAAGGTGCGATGATGGGAATATGCGCGTCATCAATGCATACAACCACACTGGAAATTCTAAAGTATAATTTCTAATTATTGGGTTACAAGTGAACGTCAGCGAGGCACACCTTCTTTACCGCTCTGCATACAGTGGCCTTACTAATGTGCTCTGCATCCCCGATGTAGAAAACTACCAAATAAATATGCATGTGAATATGGCACACAAAATGTAACTCCCTACGAATTAAACAGCCTCCTCATCTACAGTATAAAAGGAAATGCCATTTTTGTCACTTTTATAGTGTCTGGTGTTTGACGGTGGGAGGTGGGGGAAACAAAAAATAATCTTGTTTATGTTTGCATTAAGATGATTATGCAAATGTGTTAATTCGTGACGTAGAGCCTTAACAGAATAAGATTCAAATTCCTGACGACTCGTTTAGGCGATTGCGAGCCGACTCTTTTTTTTGATAGACAATAACTTTATTTATCGTGCACTGTCGGCTTCACAACTTTGCAAATAGTTTATGTTAACATACAGCAAAATAACAAATTGCATGAAAGGTAATATTCGCAAAGGCATAATAGGGGCACTTTAAGTAAAATGCACTTAAATGCACTTGTTTTCCCCCAGGAAACAAGAACAAACATCTTAAATCATATCATTTTTCTTATATAGAAAATGCATCGTGATTAAAGAATTTTTAGATATTTGTACTTGAAATACTCAGTAAGAAAAGCATTTTTGCAGTGTGATTGACTGAATGAGGTATTTAAACATACCTTACACTTTAAAAAGGGTGAGGAGACTGTAAGAAACTGGGTTTATTGAAGAAAACCTGCTCCTGACCAAGGTAGGTTCATAGAGTATGATACCACAGTAACTGACTCTGAGTATAAGTTACCTCTCTTTCAGAAATGGGCTTGACTTACCCTGCTTTCTCGGGTTTGACAAACCTCCCATTCTGAAATGGAAAGCCCAGTTTCCTTAATTTAAGGGTTAACATACTCAGAGTTTTCACTTAACCTCCTTTCTGAAACAGGCCCCAAATATCAGTGGTTGTGCTGTGGAGGACTGGCAGTCAACCGCTCACTGTGTGTTTTTAGCTCCATTTTGCAAGTAACCTACTGTGTTTGTACTTCCAACTGACTGACTTCAGAAATGCTCATCCCTCATACTTCATTAGCTCTAATCACTTTAATTTTTTCATCTGGAGTTCTTCATCAAGTTCCAGTAGATTAGTGTGTTAAAAGGTGAATCAACAATTATGTAAAACAGCTCCAAAAAAAAGTCTTCAGTAATATATTCTTTAATATAAAACTGCACAGGTCTTTAGTTCTGACAATATCACATCAAATGCTCTAAAAATGCACCAACAAAAGCATAATGCCATATTTTACCAATATCACACCCTCACATTTCTTCATTTGTTGTTCATGTCAACACCTGTTTCAATAAATACAGAACACTTTTAATTCAAACTCTTTTTCCATCTTTCCATTACTTTATTAGAAATTTTACACTTGATTTCTTACCTTAGTTCTTTAACACAAATTAGTGTGTGCCTACACAAATAGTAATGACCTACAGTACCAGACATTTGGCTCAAGATACAAATAATTAAACCATTTAGTGAACCACAGTTTAAAATTCATTTTAAAACTGTTAGTGATGTAGCCTAGTGGTTAAAGATTCAATCTGATCTGACCCTGCACAAAGGGAAATCTATAAACTATCATCATGTGCCCTTGAGCAAGACACTTAACTCACATTGTTCATGTCATTACTGTTCTCTGAAGTGTTTGGGATAAAAGTGTCAACTGAATGACAAATATGAAATCATTTTTTATCCTGAGATTCACTTTCTGAGCTAAAGTAAACATCTGAAAAACTATGGAATAATCAATTGAAAGGTAATCTCCATAGTGTAACTGAATGGTATACAGAAAGACTTTCACTGGGAGGAACGAGGCCATGAACTCTTGGAGGTTTGCTTGAAATGTTCATAAGAAAGTGATTCATCGCATGTGACTTGATCACTAATTACGGAAATTTGATTGAAAAACAATGCATCAAGAGCCAGGGATGTGAACTTTTAAAAAGAATGAAGATATGAAAGTTTTTATTTTTTATTTTGCCTAAATATAATAATAATAATAATAATAATTATTATTATTATTTATAACATTATTTAGTACTGCCCTTCAGAATATACTTATATATTTACCAGAAAAGAAAATAATTTAAATTTACCCTGATCTTCAAATTCAAAAAGTTTTAACCTCCATGCTCTTAATTCATTGTTTTTCCTTTTGGAGCATCGGTGAGTGTTTGAACTTTTTGTAACAGTTGCGTATGAGTCCCTCAGTGTGAAAAGGTTGATGAAAGAATGGTTCAAATAATCAAAAGATGCTGGAAAACCAAAGAATTTGTGCTATCCTAAAACATCACATCACATTTTTCGCAAATCTCTGGAAATTACCACCACAAAATCATTTTTTGTGGCATTTGTGGCATCATGTGGTCATTTTGATTGCAAAAATCCTGAAAAAATTAGCAAAATCCTGGAGGGACTGTTAAGTAAACTTCACTTATACATTGTAGCTCTGCAGCACACGTTTAACAGTCAGCTAAAACACGCAAGCACTTTACAATTTTCTGTCTCTGTCTCTGTCTCTCTCTCTCTCTCTCACACACACACACACACACACACACACACACACACACACACACACACCACACACACACACACACACACACACACACACACACACACACACACACACACTTCTTTTCACCCGCTGTGAGCAAGTGCAGCCAAGTCCTGTAACTTCAACAAGGTCACATTCTGGCCCACATAATCCATCTCAGTTATCAGACTCTGCCATCCTATATTGCCATAATATGAAGAATAGGATGTTTTGGCACCTTTGTTTATGATTACATTTATGGATACAGTTATCATATACACTGAAGCAAAAGTGAAAGCATACAAATGGCCTTTTGTACACAATTTACATACAATTCAGCAATAATCTCTGGGAGCTTTTCGTGCTCTTGTACATAAAAGGGCAGTAGAATAGTGTAAAAGGAATTCAAAAGATGAAATTAAAATCCTAAATCACAAGTAAATACTCTTTCCACCCCATTCCCTATTTTCCATTATTTGGTCTCGCTTCAAACTCTAAACTCTAAATCATGGAAAAGAGCTGTGTAAAGACACTGTGTGATTGTTCTGCTCAAATACACAGATACACAGTGTTTAAGAAGTCAACCTAAGAATGACTTACTTATAGTTCAGCACACTAAACTGGGACAAGAGAAAGTATTTTTAAAATTGAAACAATTACACTCTTTAGCTTTAAAAACATTTCAAAAGATCAAAGAATTGCACTCACAGAAGAAGCTGATAAACAACTACTGTACAATTGTTTATATTGTTGTGGGACATATACCTACAGAACTTTATGATGTTTCTGTTGTTGCTATTAAATCTGTCTATAAATAATCTTGAAATTGGTGGTCACGATACAGGAATTTCTAACTTCAATTCCTTGAAAAATATCTATATTAAAGCACCTGTGAACAACTTCCGGTTCACAGGTGCTTTAATATAGATATTTTTCAAGGAATTGAAGTTAGAAATTCCTGTATCGTGACCACCAATTTCAAGTACTTTGTCAATAAGATAAAAGTGGGTTTTGTTCAAAGTAGCTGTTATCCACATAGATCTTCGATATGAATGAATATTTATTGTTAATTCATTAAATATCACAGGCTAAAAAAAATAGTAACTAGTACTCTTAGTAGTTTTTGAGAAGAGTAATTTGTACTTTTACTTAAATACTGTTCGGACACCAGTACTTTTACTTGTAATTGAGTATTATTCAAGCAATGTAACAGTACTTGTACTTAAGTACAAATTTTCAGTACTCTTTCCACCACTGTATTACTGATCCCCTCTGTGCAGTGGTTTGCATCAGCAGCAGTGATTTGAGCTGAAAAGATTTGCCGAACCTGTCGGCAGGTAGACAGGAGGCTGAAAGATAACTGAAAAAAGACCATAATACCTTTTCCATTGCCCAGGGGTCCAGGTTTTATGCTCAATACACCAGGTTATGTCTTTGTGTGTTGGCCTTGAAAACAAGAGGATTCAGAACAGCAGCCCAGCCATAAATCTAAGCTTTGTGAAGCTCATGACATACAGTTGTTGGTTTTTTTCCCCTAGTGAAGAAGATTCAGGTCTGTGGTCATATTTGAGGAGCTACTTGTACCACTTAGCAAATATCCTGTGAAACATCCATATACAGTACTAATTCTGGGAAAGGCAAAAACTTAAAGCAAGGAATGAACTGTGCTTACTGACAACACTGTTTATTTGCACACTCTGTCTGGGTTGTTTCAGTTTCTGTTTTAATAAAGAAATTACTAAGTAATAGCAAAAACACAGCCACAAAATCTGAGGTCAACACAATCTGCATGGCATTTAAGTATTGAAGGTACAGCACTATATGAATGCCTAGTGAAAGAGATAATTCACTCAAAAATTTAAATTCTGCCAAATTCCGCTCCAAACTTGTACGACTTAATTTCTCATGCTGAACACAAAAGAAGTTCTTTTAAATATTTAAACTACTCTTGTTCATAGAGTCAAAAGGGTTTAACAGAACAATGGACCCACTGACTTTCATATTATGGCAAAAAAAAGCAAACAAACAATTAAAAAGAAAAATATCTTATTTTGTGCTCCACAACTTGAGGGTCAGAAAATGTATGGCTTAAGAAAATTACATAAGCTTTATTTTTAGTGACTTTACTGCTACATTTTAATCACATTTTGTGCTTAACACATTAAATGCTTTTACTGCTTTTGCAGTTCATATATTGACTAACTGGCCTCTTTGGAATACTGTTAGTTGCCTCCAAGTTTCTTTGAAACAATATATCAAAGTGCTAATTGTCAAACTTCCAGCACAGCATACTGCCAATTTGAAATCAACTTTCCTTTGAAGCTTTGCTTGTAAGTGTGGTTACATCAAGTTACTTTAATATGTGACGTTTCTATAAATAGAAAAAAGTTCTCATCTATACATCAAATGTGTTTTAAAATTAAATAAATAAATAAACATGGGGGAACAACATGCCCATGGAAATATGGTGCAAAAACTATGTGAATTTAAAGTCAGGTGGTTCAATCTGACAACATTAGGATAAAAACTGAGGGAAAAGGGCAGTGCTCCCATGAGTTCATCATTGTTCTCAACGGATTTTATTTTTGAGATAACACTATGTTAAAGGCTTCATGAGGAATCACATTTTCCTTGATCTTTTTGACATACAAGACCTTGGTGTGCTATGAAAACATATGCTAATTTCGAACTGCTTATTTTACATGTGAAAGAGGGTGTTTCTTAAAGGTTTAGCAGAAAAAAAAATCAGTAAATTTCTTAGAGCCAGACAGAGTGTGGAAAATCGGTATGAAAAACAAAATAATGACTGTTTTTGACATTAAAAAAGCCTTTTAATGTTAGGGAAATACTTCAGGGGGAATATAATAAATTATGATATGACCTCCTTTAAATACAAAACTAAAATGCGTTTCATTTCACACCTTGAAATTTAGAGCTCACACAGAAGGAAGCACATTTAAATGAAATAGCAAACTAAGTTTTGCATGAGGAAAGTGATAATGAAACTCTAATTTAATTTTAGCTCTAAAAAAAGGTATGCATATCTCGTCTTTTCCGACCACAGATTTGGCATCATGTGCCTGAGACGGTAGCCCCATTTAGTGATCATCTGTACATGAAATGTTTACATTGTGGAACAAACAGGAAAAGCTTATTAATGGTTAATCCATAATTCCCAAATGGAGGTCATACTAATCTAATGGCAGGCCTTAATGAGAATTCTTTGTTGTAGAGTTGAAAGAGGTGATAGATGAAGGATGCTTGAGTTCATTTAAGGATTGTGATTGCAGTGGGTACAGCAAGTCTCAGCACATTGGAGCCCTAAACGGCATGTTCAAGTTTGAAAAGACTTTTCAGCAGGGTAGCCCATTACCATCAGAGAGGAAAACGGTTATTTAATTTGGGGCACATCTCATTCATCCATTTTTGAGATCATTAATCTATCAGTTCATTTTTGACAGATGCTTTAGATAAAAATCCATCAGGCTGTTTTCCTCACTAAAGACTAAGCTACCATTGATGTCATGATGAAAATTCTCTGATAAAGCAAGCCTTTGTCATGGTGAAGCATGTCAGTTATGTTCTGAGTGGTGAGACAATACCTTATAAAATAATAAAAGATTGAATACCACTTACCAGCCTGTGTTGAACTCCACGTGGGCATCAAAGAAGCCCACAACAGGAGCAGTGGCTGCGTTCCAGCCATGAATCCTGGCCCGTATAAGTCCCTCTCTTTTACTGTTCCTCACAATCTTCACCAGGCCGGGATATTGCTTATTCACGTAATGGTCCAGATTGAACTTCAACTCCACTACGAGAGAAAAACAGAGCATGTGAAGGAAGGAAATCCAAACCTCCTAAATCAATAATAGAGACTTCACATTTGTCTTTTGATTATATGAAGGTGACATTGTCTTGGAACCCCTTTTTTTTCATGCCACAGTGTGCTTTTTTTTTTATTTATTTTTTTTTAACATTTTTGTTACTTTTATGCACAGATTGTATTGTGAAGGCATTGATTATTAATTAAATTCACATTAATGCTAAAAAAAGTGTGAAATAAACTAAAATTTACGGCTGTCACTTAGCTGTATTGTAATTTTTATATAACAAATAATGATTTTTTTTTATTTGTTTTTTATGTTAGTGTACTTTTTTACCAAGGACATCAAGGAGGTATCTCATCTCAAGCGTACTTCATTCATTATGCATTTATTGGATACATAAAATGCTAGCTATGAAATCTTGTCTCTTAACAAGACATATTTGAGATGTGATGGAAATATTCCCCCAAACAAGACAAAATTATTTTGTAATATAGTTATATGCAGAGTTTTATGTTAGGAAAAAAGTGTTTTATGGCTAAAATCTGAAGAAACACCCCCCATCTCTTAAAGGTCCTTTATTAGAATCTATGTTCCCATGGAACCTTTCTATCGCACAAATGCTCTTTATAGCGCAAAAGATTTTATAGATTTTTAAAATGTTTTTCACACACACACAAAAAAGTTATTTTAAGAACTATTCACTCAAAGGTTCTTTGTGAAACCAAAAACAGCTCTTCTACGGCATCACTGCAAAAGCCTCTTTTAGAACCTTTATTTTAAATAGTGTATCGCCTTCGCTCATGATTCTGAACAAAAACAAACACTGAAAAAGCGTTCAGGTTAAAAGAAGAGGCTTGTGTTGAATTCTGTAATATATAAACTTAATAGCACAAAAGAAAAAAGAAGGTTTTAGTGGGACTATAGATGACACCGTAAATAAATCTGCCTGAATCTCCCCACTCCTTTAGTCTCTCAGAGTTAGCTATCTGTCCTCATTCAATAAGAACTCTGGGAGGTAAACAAATGGAGTTCAAGGAGAACACGCACACACTCACAGAGACAAACACACACATATACACACTCAAGGAAGATAGATGAGTGCTTGGGCTCTTTCCTGCAGGTTGCTGAGTGCTCTAGTTTCTAAGGGGAGAGGAATAAAGAGGAATAGAGCACTCTTTAAGGCACTCATGCACACAACTACCTCACCTCTCATTGATCAGCTAAGAAGAACGATTAACATTTCAATGTTTCAGTGCAATGGGAGACCCTGGCACTGGACTTAATCACCCAAGAATATGATTTGAAATGATTTTACTTAAAAAGTGAGATGTTTTTAAGTTCGCCCATAAAGACGCATAGGCAACACACACACTGTAAAGTTTCAGTAGTGACAACCACATTTAAATACCAGAGTGAATCCCCTAGATTACTGTTTTGTGAGGGTACGGAACAGAACTCTACAATGATAGACACCATGGTAGCCATAGCAACATTCTGTTTTCTCACGTGTTCAGTATCCACTATTTTTACCAAAGTCCAACCAAAGGACAATTAGTTAAAATTGACTACCAAACGACCAAAGACTCATTATGTTTGTCGATTTTAACTAAATCACCATCAACAGAGCCATCATGTTTTGTTTATGTTTAGAAGGCTACCTCACAGAGTGCACTCTTGAAGCGTTGCCATGTCCACTTATTATTAGCAACACTTATTTAACGTCTTTGGGCTTGTTGTCTGGGCTCCAGTTTACGGAGTTAATAAAGTAGGCAGATGCAGGTGACTATATTTTTTACGTGGCTTATTTCCAAGACAACACATTTGCATTTGATTTTATTATGGGCTTATTCTTATTTTTTGTTGTTGTTGTTGTTGTTTTTTCTAGCAAGATCTGGCAACACTAATGAGTCAAAACATACCCTGTGATTTCTCGCACTGCACATACAGAAAAGGTACAACTCTGATACAGGTTTAAATACGTCAATAAAAACAGGTTGTGTAGTTCGGTTCTGTACACACTGCATGGTAGTTGTCACTACCTGAATTTTTTGAAAGTGAAATTGACATGATGTGTAGCCAACTATGGTGTCCCATACTCAGAATTTGTGCTCTGCATTTAAGCCATCCAAGTGCACACAGCAGTGAGTAGTGAACACACACACTGTGAACACACTATTTTTGCTGCGTTGCCTAGGGAGCAGTTGGGGGTTTGGTGCTTTGCTCAAGGGTCTCAACTCAGTTTTGGTATTGAAGGTGAAAGAGAGCACTAGTTATTCACTCCCCCCACCTACAATCCCTGCTGGTACTGAGACTCGAACCCATGACCTTAAAGTTACAAGTTTGATTCTCTAACCATTAGGCCACTACGTGTGAGTCAATTCGGATGTAGATTGCAGTTGTCACTCCTGTAAATTAATGAACTGTGTGTGTTCAGAACAGGATTAAGCACTAAAAGCTAAACTGACAACCAATTTAACTGCAGTTGTATGTTGTCATAATATAGGCAACATTATAGGCCATGGAACAAGTATGACCATTTATTTTAACATTATATTTGCACATTTCCTCCTAAATTTCCATTGTGTTGTGAAAAGATATTCTCATTACAAGACAAATAGTATAAATACAATGCTGTGAACACAATACAATAAATATTGATGTACACTAATATATTGTACTTTACAATTTAAATAAAATATCGTTTTTTTTTTCACATTACAGAAACAAGAATGAGCCAGAGGGGTTTAAATGTGACACTGTAAGGAAAATACAAGTGCAGGCTCACACACACACACACACACACACACACACACACACACACACACACATACATTATTTAAACACATTATTTAAATTACACCACTTAATTTTGTTTCTTAATTTAGTTGCTATTTTTTCTTTTTTTGGGGGGTGAAATTTTCTGAGAGACATTTCTTCAGAGTTTTCATGAGATTCACCTAAGTCTGATTAAAGTGTCCACTAAATTAATATATGTAATACGAAAGTACAGTACATAAATATGTTAATTAATTATATCCACGCTCACTGCTTTTAATGTCAGATCTGCTCCAGTTATCATAACATGGCCATATTAGGGCAGGTACAAAAACACAATTCAGCACACACACACACACACACACACACACACACACACACACACACACACACACACACACACACACACACACACACACACACACACACAAAAAATGTGTTGTGGAATGTTATAGGATTCCCTCTGGTGCGTTCTGAACGAGATTGAAATTAAGAATCATGAGGCAGAAATATTTTATAAACATTCACCAATCAATAAAGAACAAATATCCATCCATCATACTGTGAACAGAAAAGCAGAAATAAGTTCTGGAACACAGCAGATCATAATTGAGCATTATGAAAATATTTGAAATGCATGCTGATCCTGATAGATGAGCTATGGCAAAGGGATTGTTTTGCTTTATTTAATCAACATAGAGGCTTTATCATTTTTCATCTGCATATATCAAGAACTCTGGCTTGATATACAACCATACACAATAACTAGTGATGCTTGCATATGGCACTGGAATAGCAATTAATGCAATTAAAGAAAGCCATTTTCCTCATGGATGCACACATGTACGTGTGTGCCACTAGGATTCTGTAAAACAGGATTCATCCACAAATTTATAAAATTCAAAAGTTCTCCTTTTGTGTTAAGAAATTAGAATTAACACAAAAAACAGAATTAAAAGAAAAAAAAGTGTCAAATGGGTTTGGAACGACATGTGTGTGAGTAAATGGTGATGAAATTATAATTATTGGGTGAAAACCATTATTATCTGTTTACAAGCAATGTCTAAATGAATTGAATTTCAAGGGCACAATACCACTCCATGTCACAAAAAAAAAAGAAATGTCACATTGTGAAAAACAGACACAATGTCCCTTAATATTATTCACAAGGTGAGAATAAATGTTACCCTGCATTACAGGATTCAGCTGAGATTAATCCAAACAGACAGGGATGATGGAGGGACAGAAAAGGAGGACAAAAACCTTATTGGCTTCAGTGAATAGCACTCTATTAAATATCTTCATAATGGACAGAAGACTTAGAGAGACAGAGACATGCTTACTAAGGTCAATTCATTATTCAAGTGCTAAGGATACCTGAACTTCCAGCCGTTTTTTTGGGCACAAGCTCTAAACCGGAGACGACAAGCTACAGCTCTGAGAAAAGGTCAAGTAGGCAACCTTTGCATGTTAACAGTTTAATGTCAGCTGGAAGAAGCTGAACCATCAGCAGAAAATTAGCATATGAAATTAGAAATGGTCAACACCACATCCAGAGAAGCTGACTGTGTGAGATAACAGAATATTGGGAAGATAGTGGTACTGCCAGTCATCCGTTCTCCACAAACCTCCACCTCTACGGGTGAAAAAAGATTTAGAGGTACTGCCATTTTAAATATATATATTTCATGTACATCTGATAAAAAGGAATTTTTGACAACTCTCAGATGTATGCTAGAATATAGAGATATAATAAAAACATATATATATTAAAAAATATATATATATATTATATATATATATATATATATATATATATATATATATATATACACACACTACTGATCAACAGTTTGGAATCATTAAAGGGGAGGTCTAATGCTATTTCATGCATGTTGAGTTATTTACACTGTTAAAGAATTTGATTCTCATGCTGAACATGGCAAAAGTTTCAAAAAATTATATGAATGTAGAATGGAGTATTTCTGTATCAAATATACTCCTTCCGGTTTTGTACAAGTTTCTGAGAGTTTTTTTGTTTTTCGAGCTTGGCTCTTCATGACGTAATGAAGGGGGGAACTCCTTGTATGGGCATTTCTCCCGGAAGAGTGCACCCACACACACACATCGACCAGAGTGAGAGCAAGACCACGCCCATCAACATGCTTCATTCGGCTGCACTGAACAGGACTCGCTCGAGAAGAATGTCGCCAAAGAAGTGTGTTTTTGGTTGTAAGGGAACGATTACCTTGTTCAGCTTACCAAAGAACCCAGCATTACATGAACAGTGGATGCAGTTTGTTTTTCCGGGGCAGCAGCTGAGTTTTGCTAGTGTGTTTGTTGGTTAACGTTTTATAAACAAGGCCCAGTTCGGCGCTGGATTTGCACATTGTTTGATACTGGAAGATGGAATGGTCCCAGCTATAAAAGATGCTGGTCATGATTCAGAACTGCAGACGGTAAGTGAAAATGTGTGTTTTGTTGGCAATCGGGCAAGTGCTCGTCACTCTTTAGTTCCACCCATGGCGTGCCTCCAGGAGCTTGGCTGTTTTCGGAAAGAATTGGAAAGCTGTATTTTTCTTTTATAAATATGATAAAACTAAAGACCCATTGGAGCTATGAATGATGCTATACTACTCTATATGTACTCAAGATCAACAAGAGATTGGGTGAAACTGTGTGTGTTATGTCCCCTTTAACATCTTAAATGCTCACATGGCTGCATTTATTTGATCTAAAAAGATATATATACAGTATAAAAGAAAGAAAGAAAGAAAGAAAGACATGAAAACTGTTCTTTTCAATTGTAGTACTACTTTAAAATATTACTGGTTTTACTTTTATTTTTTATTATATATTATTATTATAATAAAATAAAATTAATCCAACTTTTATATTTGTTCAAAAAATAATTTTTTTTTTTTTTTTTTATTTTTTTTCGAAAAGACTAAAAATACAGTGAAGCGACTTCTGGGGACTAAATTAAACTTCAGAGAGTGCTTCTGTGTCAAATGGCACAGATGTGGACTTGCAGTCTTACGGGCTTCGCTCACATGTGTCCATGGGGTCCACAAGCCTGTATCCTATTCAGCATTTTAGGATTTAGAAGGGTGCTCATGACGGTGTGCTCGAGGGTGCTTTGCAGCCTCTATGTGCCCTCAATCCCGAGTCAAACCTGCACTTATATGAACTACAATCTAAGAGTGATGAAGAGGATTCTAGAAGAGAGTGGTTGATTACTGCTCCACTTTGCTTGGTATTAAGGCTGTATACGAAAAAAATTGTGCCACAGAAAACATATTTTCATGTTACACTGAAAAAAAAAAACTGTTCATTACTGAAAAAGCTACACTACTTTGAGAACAGCTGAGCTGCTGTCACACTAATGAAAAATATTAAGACATGTTCAGTTAGAAGCATCACTGCTTTTAGTTAGTCTAATACTTCAGTGCAGTTTGACCAGATAAAACAAATGCAAAACATAGAGCGTCAGTGGAAACTGTAAATAATGTTTAAAAAAAAAAGTAGAAGAACAATCTGTCTTTACCTTTAAAGGTTATTTATAAATCTTGAGCTGTGTGCAAGAGTACATACCTAAAAGTTTACTCTTGCTGTGTTTGTCTCTTGCTGTTTATTTTTCCTCTTTTTGTTAGTCTTTAACAGCAGTCTCTAACCAAGCAACAAAAATGTTTGTTTGCTCAGACAAAACACTGACTGTTATAGCATACCAAAACAAGTTAGTCATATTTTATCTGGGGATGTTATGCTGTTTATTCATGCTGCATTTTATGTAATCTTTCTTTATTAAAGCTTTTACGTCTGAAGCAACAGGATAAACTGGTAAACATTCAGGAGCTGTATTAGATTCTGAAAAAAACAAATAAACAAATAAAATCATTAAAAGAAACACAAATGGATGCGTCCATACCGCTGTCACTGTTGTCGTCCACCAGTATGATTTCTTTAAGTAGGTGTGCCGGGGTGTGGTTGACCACACTGTGTACAGACCGCAGGATGACAGAGAGAGCTTCGTTCACAAAGATGAAGACGACAGAGATCTGGGGAAGGTCATCAGAGTAGGTCAACTGCTTACACCTGGAGAGAAAACACACAGTTTGCAGCCTTATAGTCAGAACATTTAATCATTTTACATTATAGGAAAAATCACAACTGACCATAATACATTTTTTAGTATGTTATGCAAGTTTTATTGTGCATGAGTCAACTTTTTAATTTGTTTCATTATTATTCATAACAAATATTAGGATTTCATTGTTTAAATGAAAATCAAGTCCCAACTGAAGTGTTTTCTACTAAATATATATAAAAGCATATGATGCACTAATTCTAGAGCTCTATAAAGCAGGATGGATTCTGATCAACTGTCAATGCTTTTATCATTTATCAGAAAAAAAAAATTGAAAGTGATTTCAACAATATTGTTTCTTAGTGTCATCATTACAGTTGTGTTGTGAACACTGCTATTTTTTATTTTTCATTTTTTATTTAGAATGATTTTTAAAACTATATCTTGTTATTGTTATAGTTATAGTCCTTGTGAATGTCTATGTGAATGGGCCTTTGTAGTCTTACTGAGAAACTGTAGTCATATTTTGTTGAAGTACCAACCTGGATTACTCTCAATGGCTTGTGTTGCACAAATATCTATTTATAGATGGAATATAGAAGATTATGCTCTGGATAAGATGAAAATGCTGGTGCAAAGCTATATTAGAAACATAAAGCACTTCATTACATTTAGGCGCCCTAGAGGAGTTCTCATATTAGTACAAGGTACAGAGACACTGAAGAACTAAAATACAACCTGACATCTCAAACCTAAAGATTAGTTGTATTGCAACAAATATATATATATATGCATGTGCATATTTACTGTGTTGCTAACACTTTCTGCATTCTAGTTATTGACAAACCCTGACAAGCCAAAATTCAGTCCCACATTTAACCTTTTCTTGTGGGAAAAATTGAGGCACACTGACAGCCTTTATTGCACACTGTAAATGCTGACTGGTTACTACCTCAACCCATAAAAAACAGAACAACACCTCACTCTCAAATCTCCAAATACGGAAGATCAAAGCAGCGATCAATAATAATTTATATCTCATAAATTACCCGTATGGACTTACTTTCAGCTCTTTAAATATGGCTGAGGATTACAGGGCTCAGAAATAGGTTATATTTCATAAAATACGATTACAGAGACTAGGTTTGGCATTTAGCAGATTCAAATTCTCTGGGCAATCACATTATTGAGGAACACCAAAGTTGTTTGCTCACAAAAAGGTATACTGAGTAGTCAAGTAATCAAATTATATATAAGCAAAACAAAAACATATATTTGTCTTGGTCATATATTACAGTATATCCAGTTGTAATAGAATTGTTGCAATATGTAAGTTACTAAATTCTTGTTTGTTGAACAGTTCTATAAAAGCAATACCACATTTTTAAAGGTGCTGATATTTGTGGAAATCTTGCTTGTGTGATAATTGGGGCATCTGTTAACTTGAATTTTGAGGACATTTTGGTAATTTTATTAGCATTTTTGCCCCAAGTTTCCATTGATTTCAAAATCTGCATAGTGTGCTTCAATCAATATCCAAAAATGAAATAACTGACTAATCCCATTTTGAGTAAAAAAGCAATGATTTATGAAAGCAAAAAATTAAAAAATCTTTAGTAGGAGCAAATTACAGTTAAATTCCTTGAGATCTACTGATTTTAAATGTACAAATTTCATGTAAAGAATAAAATAGATACAAATAACATGGGAAGTGGGAATAACATGGGAAATAAAAATATTAATATATAAATATATATACACACACAGGTGCATCTCAATAAATTAGAATGTCATGGAAAAGTTCATTTATTTCAGCAATTCAACTCAAATTGTGAAACTCATGTATTAAATAAATTCAATGCACACAGACTGAAGTAGTTTAAGTCTTTGTTCCTTTTAATTGTGATGATTTTGGCTCACTAACATTTAACAAAAACCCACCAATTCACTATCTCAGCAAATTAGAATATGGTGACATGCCAATCAGCTAATCAACTCAAAACACCTGCAAAGGTTTCCTGAGCCTTCAAAATAGTCTCTCAGTTTGTTTCACTAGGCTACACAATCATGGGGAAGACTTCTGACCTGACAGTTGTCCAGAAGACAATCATTGACACCCTTCGCAAGGAGGGTAAGCCACAAACATTCATTGCCAAAGAAGCTGGCTGTTTACAGAGTGCTGTATCCAAGCATGTTAACAGAAAGTTGAGTGGAAGGAAAAAGTGTGGAAGAAAAAGATGCACAACTATCCGAGAGAAACGCAGCCTTATGAGGATTGTCAAGCAAAATCGATTCAAGAATTTGAGTGAACTTCACAAGGAATGGACTGAGGCTGGGGTCAAGGCATCAAGAGCCACCACACACAGACGTGTCAAGGAATTTGGGTACAGTTGTCGTATTCCTCTTGTTAAGCCACTCCTGAACCTGGGCTAAGGAGGAGAACCACTGTTGCCCAGTGGTCCAAAGTCCTCTTTTCAGATGAGAGCAAGTTATTTCATTTGGAAACCAAGGTCCTAGAGTCTGGAGGAAGGGTGGAGAAGCTCATAGCCTAAGTTGCTTGAAGTCCAGTGTTAAGTTTCCACAGTCTGTGATGATTTGGGGTGCAATGTCATCTGCTGGTGTTGGTCCATTGTGTTTTTTTTGAAAACCAAAGTCACTGCACCTGTTTTACCAAGACATTTTGGAGCACTTCATGCTTCCTTCTACTGACCAGCTTTTTGAAGATGCTGATTTCATTTACCAGCAGGATTTTGGCACCTGCCCACACTGCCAAAAGCACCAAAAGTTGGTTAAATGACCATGGTGTTGGTGTGCTTGACTGGCCAACAAACTCACCAGACCTGAACGCCAGAGAGAATCTATGGGGTTTTGTCAAGAGAAAAATGAGAAACAAGAGACCAAAAAATGCAGATGAGCTGAAGGCCACTGTCAAAGAAACCTGGGCTTCCATACCACCTCAGCAGTGCCACAAACTAATCAAAGCAAAGTAATTAAAGCAAAAGGAGCCCCTACCAAGTATTGAGTACATGTACAGTAAATGAACATACTTAAACTACTTCAGTCTGTGTGCATTGACTGATTTCATACACAAGTTTCACAATTTGAGTTGAACTACTGAAATAAATAAACTATTCAAAAAAAACTTAACAATTGAGATGCACCTGTGTGTGTGTGTGTGTGTGTGTGTGTGTGTGTGTGTGTGTGTGTGTGTGTATATATTAGTGGTGGGCATAGATTAATTTTTTTAATCTAGATTAATCTCACTGTAATCTTGGAATTAATCTAGATTAATCTAGATTTAAATGGCTCATTTGAATTCTGCCGAAGGCATTCAAATTATGTTCAAAAAGATGTACTTGTTAGTACTGATAGAGCTGTGCTGCACGCAAACATAGTAGTTTGACGACGAATCTTCCCCTGCGCTACATTGCTTGGCCCGGCATCTTCCGCATTAGCTAAGGGATGCTTTGCGTTTAGGTGGTACTTGAGATTGGAAGAACTCCTACAGTAAACTAATTTAGCATTGCACAAGTTGCAAACAACCTTACGCCTGTTTCACACATACTCCGTCTGCAGTGCGTATGCGTTGCATTTTTTTTACGCACCCATGTTAACGGATTCCAGCGTTCACGCGGTTGCGGTCCGTCAGTGCGTTCCAGGAGCGGTGCGTCTGCAGCAGTGTACATAGTCTAATTTTGCTGTGCTGCATGCGCTGAATTAAAATTACAGCACATTGTTCGCGGTAAAAATTAACATGGATTGACACGGAAATGCAGTAATTTCACAATAAATGTATACTAATTAAAGCCTACTGTTTTTCACACGCAACACATGGGTTTTGGCTAGGTTTTAAAACAAGAAAAAAAAACACCTTTAGATAACGAGGCAACATGATATAGGCCTATGCACTTTTATGGAAGCAGAAAAACAAAGTTCATTAAGAACCGTGCGATTGCTTGTAATAAAGATCTAAATGCAAAAGGCACGAGAGTCGACTGTTTCTGTCAGCGGTGCTTTAATTTTGTAATATTTGCGATATCCCAACAAGAAAAAGTAGGCTAATTGTTGTGTTTAAATGTTTTTCCGCTTGCTTGAGCAGCTTATTATACAAACCTAGAAGTCAAATGCATGAATAATATGTTGTTTTTATTTATTAAGTTTAAACTAATGTCTATGATTATGAAAGTCTGTTACTGTTCTGTGATAAGAGTCACATTTTTTTTTTTTTTTTTTACATGGTTTGAAATATAGAATAATGAACAAATGTTATGTTTGTGGACTACACAGCCACGGATCAGTAGCGGACTGCAAACGCGTCCTGTGTGAAAGCACAATGAGTCCGTGCTGCTTCTGCACCACATACGTAACGCACACGGACTGCAGTACGCACTGCAGACGGAGTATGTGTGAAACAGGTGTGAGTCTTGTCGAGGTTTTTTTTTTTTGGGAAGCTTGGAAATTTCACAGTAGGCATACACACAGGTTCGAAGACTCGTTCTCGCCCCCTACAGTGCGGTGAAAGTCACCATAGCTTGCGTAGTATAGACCCAGCTCCCAACCCAACTTTGAGAACAGATTAATGGCGATATTTTTTTTATCGCCCGATAAGAGTCGCACGCCGATAACGGCCCACCACTAATATATATATATATATATATATATATATATTTAAAGCATTCAGTACACTGATACAGTAGCATTCAGTCTTCCCAATAATGAGAACTTTTTTTTTTCCATTCATAGTGCAAAACAAGAATTACAGATCACACATGACTAATGGTCCACTAAAATAATGAGTGTGGCAATTTATGCATAGGCATTTTCTTCATTATAACCACCAGAAATCAGTTTCTGGTAAGATTTGAGGAGAGCAGGTAATTGTGCATATAGTCTAACACAATCATACTATCAAGCTAACTCAAATACTGTTTATACTGAATGCTGAATATGCTAAAGCCTTTTTTTTTTTTTTTTTTGGAATAACAAGCATAAAATCCCTATCTGACAGATATCACTGAAATACTAGTTGTCTTGAGAAATTACACAAGTCCCTGTTTTAGCACAAGGCTCTGTAAACAGCAAAAAAAGGGGATCTGACCGTGGTGTGTTATAGCCCATCAGAAAACCTGGAGTCGCGCCTCTGCCTGTCAGTCATACTACGCATTGGGGTTTGCTGCATTGTCTTTGAAGGATAGAGATTTGGAGAGGAGGTATGCGAGGGATTGGAGGGTGTCTAATTCAATGGCATAGTCTAAAATAGAGACATTAGCAAGATGTCTGTTAGGCTTATATTGCTTACAGCAGATTTAAACTGTCCTCTGTAGTTATGTAACATCTAAGGACCTTAATAAGCAGAATGAGTCCTGTGTAAATCAATGTAAAAACATGAGCAAAAAAATGCTCAATTCAGTGCAACAGTTTAAGAATGTATTTATGTGTTTACATTATGAATAAGCTCCAATGAGGCCCTGTTTAAAAATGTTTAAATTATTTAAAAAAAATCTACATTTTATGGCATCTACGTACATAATGCATAAAATAAGCATTAACTGAAAAAAAAAAAAAATCATCTAGTTGCCAAGAAAACATTTATCATTTTCATTTAGTTTAATTTGATGTAATAAAATAACTACAACTAAAATTGAAATAAAAATTTATAAAATCTATATAAACACATAAAAATCCCCAAAACAAATATAAAAGCAACTAAAATATACAACAAAATCTCTTAAACTTAAATTAAAACTTAAACTTAAAAAAAGCTAAAAATGAATTCAAACTAAGATCAATTATTAGTGGTCGGCTGATATATCGCTGATATTTGGCATTAGGTTTATCTGTTATGCCGATGCGTTCGAGGCAGGACTTTAATTTTGACGGCGCTGAGAGCGGCAGCGCCTGAGCACACAGTGTTCACATTCTTCCTCTTGTTCGCCGTCGGTGTTAACAGTTCAGTCTAATACAAATAGAAGTCTGTCTAATAATCTGATAGAACTGTTAAACAAAGGAATTAAAATTTATACAAAAAGTATTATAACGATTGCTTTTATATTATTAGTAACAGAAAGGCAAACATTATAATACTTTCTCATTTGCTGTCAGCATTCAGCAAATACGCATTTACAACATTTAAACAAATCTTTGAATAGCTAATGAAAATTTTATTTCACAAACCTTGCAAACTTCTAAAACAAACATCTAAAAAAGAGGTGTGTTCAGGTGCATTGTTTGCACATTGCTATTTTGAGGAACTGAAAATAGACTGCCATAGACCAACTCAAACATGGTCTATAGCCTGGCACAATATTTTTTCTTTGTTATTTAAAGAGTGCATTAGTAATATGTGCCTATAGGCAGGTACAATACACAACGCACTTACACTTTGCTTATTATACACACAGGGACGCGCAGCAGCACAGAAACATTTTTAAATATGAAAAATTACATTCCGCCATGTAAATAGCGAACCCGCCATGGCACGAGCGCAACTGGCTTTTAAAGGGGATGGGAGATGAGACTCTGATTGGTTTATTGCATGTTACGCCCAGAAAACACCCATTACTCATTAAGAGAATAGGGACAACCCATTTAGACTATGCGCCGATCGTTTCCCCGTTGTTAAACTAGCAAAAGTGGATTCTTCAAAAGTGGACGCGTAGTGGAAGTGGAGTGCACCTGCGCGGTGTGCTTTAGACCATGCGCGTAGATCGTTAAAATAGGGCCCACTATTCGTGATTTCAAATTATGCTGTGCTTTATGCATTTGCTCACTGTCATATTCATGTAATTTTCACTGTGTGCTGTATGTAAAATGAGTTACACCGTGTCTACACTGGACGCGAGTGGCGCGGTGTGACAAAATACTAGAACTCATTACAATCAGTGATGCTGTCTACACTGGATACGGCACGGCGCGATACAACAAATCCCTGACAGTAAACTGCTGCTGCGTTCTATTTATGATGTGCTGACACAAATTTCAAATGAATTTCAATGGTCACTTTGTTGTGTCAAAGACTATAGGAATACCCAAGACATGTCACTCGTACACAGTTTTGAATGGGAAAAAATGCAACCCTCAATATGAATATTAGCAGTTGCTTTTATCCAAACTACAGAGGCTCAAGAAGAGTCAAAATATGTCCAGTTGATCAATTCTTTGACTAAAGTGTGGCTATAAGCAATGAAAAAAGTAAGAAATGAAAGCAAGCACATTGATGGAATATTGCTTATATCAGCTAGACTGTGCTAAAGCAAGCATGCAGCAATGGCTAACATTCAGTGCATAAATACTAAATATTATGATAGTTTCATCAGTGACAGCTGTGCAAATGTCATTCAAAGCTATTTATAACAGTCCTCTAATACCATGTAGTTCTGCAGCCATAGCAGCATAAGGAAGGTTTGATTGATCAGGCCATTAAAGCATTTTTTCTGCTTCCCAGCAGGTTGCTGTTTCTCCAATCCCTTTTCTTTTTTCTTCCTCAATCACTCATGCAAAGCACTCTGAGTACAAAACTGATGTCACCAGCAGTATTTTTCCACAAAATGTGCATGAATACATAAAATAAATCCAAGTAAATCCGTCTACATGTTATCACAGGAGTGAAAAGCACCGCCACGTTCAGGTGACACAGCCAAAACAACAATGCAAAGTCACGTCAACACTGAAAAATAAGCACATTTTTAATCATTTTTTAATCCTTGATTTGTTTGAGTAATATTTAACATACAGTACATAAAGATAATTTAATCTAAGAAGCTTTACCTAAGTTTTGTGTTGTTGTTGTTGTATTTAATTACACATTTTGTATAACAAAAATGTACACAAGATTAAAAATGTGTACAGTATATAGACATATATTATTACATTATTTTATACATACAACATGATTTCTGAAAAATTATGTGACACTAAAACTGTAATAATGTCTGCTTTGCTGTCACAGAAATAAATGATATTTAAAAATATATTCAAATAGAATACAGTTTTTTTTTTTTTAATGCTAATAATATGTCACAATCTCTGAGAGACCCCTTCATATGATTAAAAGTGCATTGGGTGTACAGTAGTACATAGTAAAGCGCTACTGTATATAAATGCATCCTCATCCATTCATTTATTCAAACTTATTTCTACTGTATTTTTGATTAAATAAATCCAGTCTAGAGCATAAGAGACTTTTAATTATTCAGTGGTGTGTATAAAATATACTACTGCAAATATAATTAGAAATTAAAGAAATGTAAGCATTTTTTTTTCATAAACCATACATTATGTAATACAAAATTAAATAAACAATTTCCCAAACGTACAAAATAATTTTATGTCCTCTAACGGCTATCAATGCAATATATATATATATATATATATATATATATATATATATATATATATATATATAACTGCACTTATAGTCTGTTATACTGTGTCAGCTATTACTGTAGTTAAATGACCATAGGTAATTTTACACATTCATTGCTCTAGTTACACCTTCTATCTAGGCCATTGCTCAAGTCTGAATTTATACAGCTGGACGGGGCAGGCAGCTATGGGCTGTAACAGGATGAGAGATGGACTCATCTGTGTGAAACAGAGCCAAAGCTGGCTGTCCAGTTATCATAATTTGACCTGGAACAAAGCATGACAGAAACAGACACCTAAATTAAGATGTATTCCTATCTCTCTCTCTTGCTCTTTTCTCTCCGCCTCTCCCTGAACTATTTCTCTCTATAAGACTTCACATTAACCTCTAACACTTCCTCTGCGTTCTGATTCCAGACTAGAAGCAACTAGCTGATTGTGATCATATACCTCCACTAAAAAAAATAATAACTTGCCTTGTCACTGCAACATGTTTTCACTGAAAACATCTCATCAGTACAAGAAGGAGTGTTGATAGATCTCAACACCCTTTTGATCTCATTCCCACTAAATAAAGGCTCAGAAAAAGAACAATCCAAAAGAACAAACAAAAGTTCATTTCATTCATTTGTGAATGTTCAATCTCCTTACATACAGTTTCCACCTTCATCCTTTTCCGAGTCAATAATAAAATGGCTCCTTGATGTAGTTATATCGATTTGTTTTCTTCGGTTGGTGGTAAATTAATTTGCGTCAAGTACTTTGAGTTAAGGTCAGCCTGACCTTTTTAAGAGACTACTTTTCTTTTGGCTGTATGCAATTAAGTATTTTTTTTACAAAGCACCTTCGACCAAAGAGACTGAAGAACAGGCTATCCTGGAGATCTGCAATTAAATATGCATTAAAGAGAAACGGCCATCAGTGCACTGCCATTTCTGGACATCAAAGACCTTTAGAGAATGACTCCTCAATTAGCCAAGATACACATCAACAGCTGTTTGCAGGGCATCAGTGTCAGAAACACAAACCAATCTGAGGCTCTGTGCTGCTGGCTGAATGTAACTGATTGTGTCCTCTACAGGACCGGATCAAAAGACCACTAGGCTTTGGGGCACAAACGCCACAAAGAGGACCTATACAAACACCCAATAAACCATCCATAAACCTCAAGTAATGATGTCTGCATAATATATCTGCTGAACAGTACACTACTGTTATGATTTTAAGGTAGGATCTGGTCACACATTTAATGAGAATACATGTCCACTTTTGGAAAAAAAACAAAAACAACCAATTTCTTCATCTAGTGCAGATCATTTATATTAACACTTCAAAATAACTAATACCAATTGTTATGGTACAGTAGAATAACAATATATCTAAAAGAATAAATGCTTACTTTGTAAGCAATTCATAATTTCAATTTAGACATTGCTGCCTCAACTAGAATAGCTTCCTGTTCAGGAAATGTGTGGAATTCAGCACTGATGAAAAATGAATTTCCCTTTCTCTAATCTTTTTGGGGCCAGTAAGATTTTTATCTTATTTTTTTAATGAATTAATACTTTTATTCAGCAAGGAAGCATTAAAATGATCACAAGTGACAGTAAAGACATTTATAATGTTACAAAATATTTCCATTTCAAAAAATGCTATGAACTTTCTATTCATCAACAAATGCAGAAAAAAAAGATCAAGGTTTCCACAAAAATGTTAAGCAGCACTGCTAAAATATCAGCTTTGGAATCACAGAAATAAATATAATTTATTATAATAAAAAAAAATTAAATAAATAAATAAATAAAAAAAACATATATAATATATATAAAGAAAACAGTTATTTTAAACTGTTTTCAACATTGATAAAAGTAAGAAATGTTTCATAAGCACCAATTCAGCATATAAGAATGATTTCTGAAGAATCACATGACACTGAAGACTGGAGTAATGGCATCTTAAAACTCAGTTTTGCCATCACAGAAATGTTACATAAAAAAAAAAAAAAGATAAAAAAGAAAACATATATACTGTATGTATTTTAGCACTGCACAAAATAATGATACATACACATTTCACAGTGTTGAATGCAAAATTATAGAATTGAGGACTGCAAGCAGACATATTCATTTTAATTTTTCATGTTTCTTACCAAACAAGGAGCGTATCTATGTATTATTTACCACAAATCTACCCTGTTCTACCATGTTAAATAAATCATTACAATTATGTTTCCATTCTCATAAACTAGAACGTCAAGAGGCGTATAACAGGACCTTCCCCTCATGCAGTGTGAGGGTCAGATTTGTGATGCCTTGAATTGTGCAAGTCACACAGAGATATCTTAGCTAAACACATGTTTGTGTACAGAAGCGTGAATGATTGTGTTTATCAGGGATGCAAGCAGGAAGCGTTATTGCCAAGACAAAAGCACACAATGAATCGTGATTTACACAGCTTGAATCTCAACAACTTCAAGAAGCTCCCGAACAGCAATTCGGAAGGCAACCTCCATCATCTACAACGGCTTAAAACGAGACACAGACCCATCAGTGTGGGGAAAAAAAGGCAAAATGTGAAATTTCACATGTTAGCTTTAGTTTTTACAGTTCACCAGCATTAACCACAACAAACCAAGCTAAGTAAAAAAAAAAAAAGCTGGATACAGTTATCTCGTCTCAATCACTGGATCTGTGCTTTGGGTCATGTTCTAAATATATAACGTCTTATGAATGACCATTAATATTCCAGTGCTCTTTCTAAGGTCGTTTTTCCCCCATATAAAATATCCCTGGACTGTTGCTGCATTATTAACATTCCTACCATTAACACTATCCTAGTGGGCAGGGATACTATTTCACACAGTAATATTTCCTTTGTCTAACACAATGCTTTATCACTGCTAGCTATTGACTCTATTAATGTGATTCTCCCCTGAAGGGCGTTGCAATGCTAAAATGTGGGAAGTGATTCAGCCACTGGGCTATTTTTAAACCCCTTTTCTTTGTATAACACAGTCGCATTTTGTTGCGTACCACCCCACTTTGCTATATATCAACAAAACCACATGAAGTCGCATTTTGTTGCGTACCACCCCAATTTTTCCTTTTCCTCCAGAACACCAGAACATATCACAAAATGGAGTGAATGTTCTCAAATATCTTGTGAACATCTCTGTAAATAATTAAAGAGATTGTTCACCCAAAAATGACAATTCTGCCATGATTTACTTACCCTTATTTTGTTCAAAATGTTTACATGAATAACATAATTTAAAAAAAAAAATTTCAGTGGGGTCCAAAGATTTTCTGAAGAACATTTTAACATAAAAAAGTCTTTTCAATGGGGTCCATTGTCTAATAAATGTTACTTGAAATAAAAATGGTATATAATATAATATAATATAATATAATATAATATAATATAATAATATAATATAATATAATATAATATAATATAATATAATATAATACAAAGATAAGACTGGCAAAAACCAAACCAAACACACAAAACATAAAATAAAAACATAAAACAAAACTTAATTATTATATTTTTTTTTTTTAATTTAATATATGAGTTTGTGACAGACTAAAACAAATGCCTTTGCACACTGCGGCTGAACCAGTGGCGTGGCTATGGTTGGGCCTGGTTGGCATGGGCCCACCCTGTGGCCCACCCATTGAGAAGTTGGTAATTTTCCAAATGGATGTAATTTATTAAGCGATAATAATAATAAACATCTTATTTCACTATAACTTTATATATTTTGTTTAAAAATATTAAACGTGTTTTCATATTTCAGTTTCTTAATTTCCCCTCTTGCTAAAGGTGCTTACCATACGCTTGTCAAAATGACGATTGGTCTTTCTGTTAGTCCCACCCACAATTTTATTTTTGCAGTGTAAAGACATAATAGTAAAATACGTGCCTTTGGGGAGTTGATTTTGAAAATAGCAAAACAAATATCAATTAGATCAATTCTTTAAAAAGTATATAGTGAATATCCCAATTGAAATTAAGTCTTAGTACTGAATCCGAACTGCCTAACTTACAAATGAAGCCAGACCACCTTGCGGGTGATGGATTTATAGATCATAAACTTCTGAGCCAAGCGTGTTTTAGGCATCAAATTAGCATAGGTACAGTGTTGTAATGTATTAGTAAATGTTGAAATTAAAATTAATGTTTATCAATGCTTTAGAAGTACTGTATATTAACCCTTTGTGCTGTATTTTCTGTTGGTAATCTGACATGCAGTTTTCCTACACTTTGCCCACCCAGTTTTATGTAGGCCCACCCACTTAAACACCCCTGGGCATCAACCCTGGGCTCAGCATCTACCCTAATTGGCACAATTTCGAGACTCCTCACCCTCAATTATATCACGGCTTAAATCCACACGCCACAATTTCGAGACTCCTGAGCTGTTTGAGAGGCGGCTGTGTGCACTTTGGCTGAGAGCGCAGCTGAAGACCATCCGTCAGAGAGTGCGCAAGTATTTTATGGGTTATATTTGCATGTTATGTTTTAATTGGTATGACTTAAAATGATGTGCAAGTGACAATTCTGTCAACTGGACTCAATCTGGATATTATGGATTTGAGGCCATTTGTGCATTTTGAGAGATTGGGAGAAGACGCGGTATCGCTCAATCCCTATCACTCACACTGTTTGAGAAATTCCATCTCACAGAAAGTTTTAAAATGATTGTTCTGCTCAGATAATCAACCAATCTGCTCAGATTTGGATTCAACCTACATGCTATAGTGCATAATTGTTTGTACAAGTGAACATGCCAATAACACAGCTCTAAATGGTTTAAAGTCATTGTAGCATACTCACTTTTTCGGCCTTGTCCATCATAGCCAAGGGCATGTTCCGTGTTTAAAGTCATTGTAGCATACTCACTTTTTCGGCCTGTAGTCCGGAATGTTCCTGTCTAAGGAGATGCGGTCGCTCAGTTGGGCATTGTAGCCATAATCCTCATACCTCCCTTCGCTCTCTCGGCTGTCCTCCCCCAGCGTGGCAGCTGCACCGCCCTGTCCTAGACCTCCAGGACCCTCCACCAGACCCATGGGCTTGGCTAGACCTGTGAAGCAATGTTCGGGAAAAGATGTTTGACTTTGGTTAACATGACAAATGTCAGGATATCCCATAAGTACGGTAAAGCGAAACTGGGTTCATTACTGCGGGAGTGCGATAATTGGATGTTGGACACCAAGACATCACATTCACCTTTTGTCACCTCTTTCATACAGACCTCCCGGGGGGAAAGTTGGAAAACAAATGAACTGTGTTTAAAGGGTTGTCAGTACCGAGTAAGACCACCTAAAATGTCTAATCTATTCTCTGGCTCTATGCTAATAGGAATGGGATTGATGCAAGGGTTGTTTACAGAACAAGGCACATCAAATGCATTGTAGTTTGACACCCAAAGAATATTATAAAAAAAGAATAAATCCATTATATCATTATACCATTATATTGATTGCCAGACGGTTGTTCTTAATTAGAATCATTACTCTTTCTGTTGAATATTTGTGAACTGCTGAAGTTTTTGGTTGGATTAAATTACATGTTATTTGAAAGCCAGGATTTAAATCTTTGCCGTTCTCTTTAAAAGGGATAAAACAAGTGTAACAGACCTATTAAAGATGCCTTTTGATTTTGACATTTAAAAGAGCAAAATGATGTTTCACTGAATTATTAACAGCTACATAAAAATCACATTTCAGAAATAAGTGTAAGATCCAAGGGTGTTCATTTTAAAGCCTTGAATAACAAAAGCGTTTATCCCATGCTTCTAAAATGGTTATGTAGAAATATATTTTTCTATGAACTATGCAACTGCACTTCAGAATATTAACCTGCATTAAAAAATAAATTATTTAATCATAGTTCAATATGTCCCATGTTTGAAGCTGCTGTACAAAACAAAACAAAAAAAAGTATGTAAATGACTTTACATTCTATATTAATGTTGCTACGTAGCTTGGCAACCAGCCTACTGCTATCTACTGTTAAAGTGCCACTATTATGGATTTTTGAAAATTGCCTTTCATGCAGTGTGTAACACAGCTCTAAATGAATGAAAACATCCTGCAAAGTTTTCAATCTGAAAGTGCACCATGTATAAAGTTATTGTATTTTAAAAGAAAGAGTGACTCTGAATCATAGAAACGAGTCATTTTTAAAATGAATCCCAAGCTATTTCATGTTGACGTCAACATGAAACATTAGCATATTGCCGGCCCACTTGTTGGTATTTTCGAGTTGGTCTGAATGAAAAATAGTGGTTTCCCCGATAACGCTGTACACAAAGCAGCACTGCTCCCACAAACGCTGCTTTATCAGGCATTGCAGGTATGATGAAAAGAAAATGAGACCAATCAGACCAATCACCACAGTTTAGCATCACGCAAAGGAGGGGTTTGGAAAAATAAATCATTGAGCCTATTCGTTTGGGAGTCGTTGAGCAAGTAAGGTAAAAATAAATGCATATTATAAGACAATGAAAGTGTTTTTTGACCTTGCATCTCAACCTGTTGTTGGGGACTCCCAAAACCAAAATATTAACCTTTCATTACCCATAATAAGGGCACTTTAACTACTTGGCAGATTTTTTTTTTTTTTACCAATCATTATCATTATTAGACATTCATATTTTTCTTTAAACATCTGTCTTATTATTTTGCTTTTGTTGTTTTATTGTAAAAGTCATAGGCAATACATGTATTCTCAGAAAATATATACATAATACATTAATACAATTTAAAAACTACCTAAAATAATGCATAAAATAAAAAAGAAGTATGAATTACTCTTAGTAGTAGAAGGGGGAAAAGAAAGTTTTAGATTAAACAGAGTTAAAACAATTAAAAAAATTATTGTCATTATTATCATTAAGAAAATTATATGACAAATAAAACTGGCAACTAACTGAAACAAGTTCAAGTTGAAGAACTAAAATTAATACAAACTAAAATTAAAATAATCTGAATAGAAATAAAAGGAAAAAAATCAATATATATATATATTTTAATTATTATAGCTTACTGCTTTATTTTACCATGCTCATAACTCTGAATGTCCATTTTCTTAACAACACACAGTTGACACCCATTCTACCAGACAAAGAGCTTCTTTGATCATAAGCTTATCCTTTCACAAACATCATTAAAATTGATATGAATTCATTACAGAATTGTTTTTGAAAAGGTCTGCTCGGATGGTTTGGCTCTGGGAGGTAACTGTGCTTGGCAACCGAACATAGAAATTGTGTCTTGGAATCCAAACAAGTCGGTTCCACAAACACCAGTTGGTGCAGCATTAAACCCTAATTCCACCCTCAACCCTTTAAACCAGGCTTGCACCACAAATGGTTCCGTCCCAGTTGATCTACATAAAGCATCCCAGGGCTACACCTCTCTTCCTGGCAGTCGTGACCTCCCAGAGTGATGACTTGTCTTGGAGGCTGAGTTCTTGAATCCTGAGGTTTTCTTGAAAGCTGGAGCTGAAATGGTAATGCCTCTCTGTAAACGTCTGAGGTATTCACTGTCATTGTTATTGCCATTGTCTCGAAGGCTACCTCTGTTGGCTGTTTTGAAAGAATTCTATTACATAGTGGCCTGGCATTTTGACACTAATCCCTAAGAGCCAGCTGTCTATGGCAGACAGAAACTGCATATCACACTGACTTAATCCAACATTCTGCTAATACAACACAAAATGTTGGGAAGAAACATAATATTTTCATGAATATAACATTCAGTTCGAAAAGTTTTCAAAAAACATTTTTGCAGACAATCTCTCTGATGTATAAAACAAAACAAAACAACAAAAACAAAAACAAAACATTATAAGCTGGTTTAGAAGGCTTTGGCCACTAGTCAAGTGCTGGCCAACCAACTAAACCAGCTGAAAACAAACTTGGACAGGTTTTCTAGACCAAGAGTGTTCAATCATGCTCCTGATGGGCTAATGTCCTGCAGAGTTTAGCTCCAACCAGCTTGAATACACTTGCCTGGAAGTTTGTGGTTGCTGTGTCTCATTTCAAAGGCTGCGTCCTCTGGAGGTCACACTTGTTGGCTGCATAATTCATTGAGGCAGCTTTATTTCAGAAAATTCAAATTACACTCCAAAGTAAGAATAAAATTATATTATGTATGCCTCAAAAGAAAAAAAAAACAGTATATTTTATAATGATTACTTTTCTGAAATGAGACATCCTCTATGACATACACAGATGACAAATGTGATGTCCAGAGGGTGCCGCATTCAAAATGAGACCACAACTACAAACATCCAAGTGTATTCGAGCTGGTTGGAGCTAAACTTTGTTCAGGTGTGTTTAATTCAGGTAGGAGCTAAAGCTGCATTCACGCCATGTTGTAATTACCATAATTTTGAGATAACAACACATGACAATCTAGTAAGAGCTGTCCAAGTCCTCAGACTTGGAATTATGTGTTTCTATGGCACCATTAACACCTAAGTAGCACCTAAATGAATCTGCGCTGGTCAAATAGTACAGCAGTCACGTGGTCTAAGTCATCTCTCTCAGAACATTCACAGCTTACAAGTTGTAATTACAAAGTCTATGGGCAAGTGAACACTTTGGCATTGATAGGGTTGCCATAGAAATTCATAATTAAGAATCTGAGGACTTCGACAGCTCTGAGTAGAATATCACTTGTTGTCATCTTGAAATTAAGGTAATTACGACATGGCGTGAATGCAGTTTAAACTCTGCAGCACAGTGGCACATTAGGGACAGGTTTGATCTAGACCATCTGAACACCACTTTATCCAGGCTGGGAGATTATATAAACCATTTTAAACTAAGTAAGAGACAAAAAAACAACATCTTAAGCAGGGATGGCCTCTACAATCTTATTTGTAAAATAAAGGTTCTTTATTGGCATTAATGGTTCCATGGACAACCTTTAACATCTATGGAACCATTCCATGCACAAAACATTCTTTAGTTAGTAGAAAAAGGTTCTTTCGATTATTTAAATGTTCTTAAAAATAAGGAAATAAAAAATGTTTCTTTTAAGATCTTCCAAAAAATGGTTCTTGTATGGCATCACTATGAAAACCCCTTTTTGGAAACTTTATTTTTTTAAGACTTTGAAGATTTTTTATTACACAAAAAGCACTTCATAGAGGAAATGGGTTTTTATGTTATTTGCTATTTTTATAACATTCTTCACACTAGGAAATGTTTTTCTTTTTAGCACTGTTCACTGAAAGGTTCTTTGGGGAACCATAAATGGTTCTTCTATGGCTTGCTACAAATCCCCCTTTTGCAAACTTTGTTTTTAGAGTGTATGAGTGTAGATTTAGGGTTTTTCAAACTCCAAAATAACTAGCTGACTGACTTCCTCAGATAATTTTAGTGGCTGCTAATAAATTTGGAAATGGAGATTGTGTTGTTCCTGCTGTTCAGCTCAGAGATGCTCCTTAATCTCTGTCTACGTAAATGTGCATGTGCATGCATGTGTACTCAGATAATAATATGCTCTGAAGGCTGTAAAGAGACAGCAGTGATTTCATTGAGCTGAAGAAATTAAGTTACAAAGACCGAAGGAAACTTTTAGCAATTATTCAGTTTTCTTCCATCTTAAAAAAGAAATCTACAGCTCTCTTGCCATTATTTCAACCTCCAAATGAAAAGAGCTTGATAGAGACTGGTGATTTGGAAGCTTCTAGTTTAAAAATCTTTGGTAACAGTGTCCTCTTGGGTTTACAGATTAGTAAAACACCTCTTAAAAATATAAAAATGTCTCATTGCATCAAAAATGTCTGTTAGCTGATAGCTGCATGCTATTCCTAAAAGTAATAAAAAATAAAATATTATTATACATTACATACATATATAGATATGTATAATGTATATATACATATTGTGATAAATCGGCACATTGATTTATCATCCCACCCCTAAGCCAGAACCAGAGCCCAGCCAGCAATCACCCCACTGCACAGAGCAATTGCCTGAGCCCACTGCAGGCAGAGAGCCAGAGCCCGCTGTGACAGAAGAGCCAGCGTAAGAGGACGCGAATGAGCCTGCCATACCGCTGGTTCTGTCCAGCCCTAAATCTCCTGAGTCTCCTATGTCTCCTGAGTTTCTGCTTGTTCCACCAAGCTCATGTTCTACTGTATTCCCTCCCTCCAAACCTTAATTTCATTCAGGAAGTTTCCCATCAGTAAAGTTTTCTCTCAGAACAACCACACGAAATGACCGTTGCCAAATGAAACCAGTTTTAACAGGTTTGGCACAGACAACCCAGCATTGGGTTACACTGACCCTGAGTAACAGAAAAACTACCCAGAACCTGGGTAAAAATATTAAAAATAATCCAATAAAATGATCCAACAAGCTGAACCCAGCATTTGGATTATTAAAAAAAAAAAAAAAAAAATATATATATTGTTATAATGTTATATGTTATAATAACTACTCGCTGCACTGTAACATATAATATAAATATAATGTAAAAAACGTATGCTAATTAATTTCTGGACACGTCTGAACAAAATGCAATAAACACACCTATTTTTTGTGAATGCACAACTATGTCCTATAAACAACATCAACAACCGATACAGGTCATGACCCTTTCAGCCACTGGCTCGAGCAGTGTGGTTTAATCCACTCTTTGTTTGTGGAGGTCTTTTAACCATCCATTCGTGATCTATTCGTGATACTACGAGTCATGTTTATCTCCTACTTTCTCGTAAAGTGCTCTGACAACATTCAGGCCCACTGCACTTCACTCTGAATTGCTTTAAATTATGTAACAAGATTTTAAAAAAAAAAACACCTCTATGACCCTCTATGGATTTCAGGATAAGAGATACTCCTTTTTGAGGTGATTTAGGGGCTGAATGAATATTTAAATGCATGTCAAAACTGATGCTAGTGGAGCAGAAATATTCATGAGGGAAATGTGGTTAAGGGGACTGAATGGCAGGAATGGACAGTCCCCTTAGAGTCCACTGTTAATGCATTAGACACCAAAAGGTGCTGGGCCATAAAGCATCGATGGTATATAAGACAAGATAATCAAAATATCTGAGTTGGAACATGTGAGCCATTTAAATCAGGTCATATAAATTATGAAAAATATTTTACAAAAATATTTCAATATAGTATCAATTATGTTATACATTGGGAGCAATTATTGATATAGTCATTTATTCCATTGAATTTCACTCTGACTCTTAATTACTAGAGCCAGAGTAATTGCATTATCTATAGTACTAGCACACTGTAACAAAACAACATTGTACTTTTTATAGATGTACTGTATGGCAAATGGGGCACCTACTGTGCACAGCCTCAACCCTACAGGGGGTTCCCACATGGTGTGATAAGCCAAATATATACTGCCTAAATTTACCTTTGAAAACTACATACTACTTAGAAGATTCATCTAAGTGTCAAGTGTATTTGCTGTGAGGCATACAGATGTAATGCAATTATTTTATTATTTTTTTGCTATTTATATATATATATATATATATATATATATATATATATATATATATATAGGAATGATATTGGACCCAAATGATTTGAATGTTTGGATTACAAAAAAAAAAAAAAAAAAAAGATGGAACATTATGGCACATTTTCATTTGTGAAAGACATACAGGATTGAAAAGACGTGGGTGAGTAGATGACTATTTCAAAAATCTCTTAAGTCAGTTATGTAATTTAGCAGACAACGTGTTCTTTATAATATTACATATTTGTTAATCAAAAGTTTGAAAACCATTCAAACATTTTATTAAAAAATAAATGCTTTAACTCTGCAAGGAAATTGATCAAAAGTGGCATTAATAACTTTTGCATTGTCACATTAATATTTACATACAGTTGAGGTCAAAAGTTTACATACAATGTTAATTATTTTACCAAAATACGAATGATCATACAAAATGCATGTTATTTTTTATTTAGTATGGACCTCAATAAGATATTTCACATAAAAGACGTTTACATATTGTCCACAAGAGAAAATAATAGCTGAATTTCAGCATTTTTGTGTATTTGAACCCTTTCCAACAATGACTGTATGATTTTGAGATCCATTTTTTCACACTGAGGACTCATACGCAACTATTTCAAAAGGTTCAAATGCTCACTGATACTTCCGTAATCAACCGTATGGAAATTTTTGAACGGGGTCATTTTCATAAATTCAACTTATTTTCTCTTGTAGAACACACGCAAAAATCCCAAATGTGAAATATCTTACTCAGGTCAGTAATAAATAAAAAATAACATGCATTTTGTATGATCTCTCATATTTTAGTAAAATAATTCACATTTTGCAGATTCTGCAAGGTATATGTAAACATTTGACCTCAACTGTAAATAAATAATAATTCTATTTCAAATAGATGCTGTTCATTTTAACTTTTTGTACATCAAAGAATTCTGAAGAAAAAAAAAAACATTTCCACAAAATCATTAAGCAGTACAACTGTTGTCAACATTAATAATAATAAGAAATGTTTCTTGGGTGCCAAATCAGCATATTAGAATGATTTTTTTAATAATTTTTTTTATTTTTTCAAACAAGTCAGAATGAAAGCAAATTAACATCTAGCATATTAGAATGATTTCTGAAGGATAATGTAACACTGAAGTCTGGGGAAATGGCTGCTGAAAATTCAGCTTTGCCATCAAAGAAAAATGTATTATTTTATTAATTGTGTTAAAGTAGTTTTTTAATGTTAATAATATTTCACAATATTACCATTTTAGCTATATTTTTTATCAAATAAATGCAGCCTTGGTGAGCAGAAGATACTTCTTTTAAAAACATTATATATATATATATATATATATATATATATATACATATATATATATCTATATATAAATATACAGTTCCTTCTCAAAAAATTAGCATATTGTGAAAAAGTTCATTATTTTCCATAATGTAATGATAAAAATTAAAACTTTCATATATTTTAGATTCATTGCGCACCAACTGAAATATTTCAGGTCTTTTATTGTTTTAATACTGATGATTTTGGCATACAGCTCATGAAAACCCCAAATTCCTATCTCAAAAAATTTGCATATCATGAAAAGGTTCTCTAAACGAGCTATTAACCTAATCATCTGAATCAACTAATTAACTCTAAACACCTGCAAAAGATTCCTGAGGCTTTTAAAAACTCCCAGCCTGGTTCATTACTCAAAATTGCAATCATGGGTAAGACTGCCGACCTGACTGCTGTCCAGAAGGCCATCATTGAAACCCTCAAGCGAGAGGGTAAGACACAGAAAGAAATTTCTGAACGAATAGGCTCACTTCATGCTTCCATCTGCTGAAAAGCTTTAGGGAAGTCTGTGGGAAGTAAAAAGTGTGTGGCAAAAAACTCTGCACAACGAGAAGAGGTGACCGGGACCCTGAGGAAGATTGTGGAGAAGGACCGATTCCAGACCTTGGGGGACCTGCGGAAGCATCGGACTGAGTCTGGAGTAGAAACATCCAGAGCCACCGTGCACAGGCGTGTGCTTTTGAACCAGAAACCAGCGGCAGAAGCGCCTGACCTGGGCTACAGAGAAGCAGCACTGGACTGTTGCCCAGTGGTCCAAACTACTTTTTTCGGATGAAAGCAAATTTTGCATGTCATTCGGAAATCAAGGTGCCAGAGTCTGGAGGAAGACTGGAGAGAAGGAAATGCCAAAATGCCTGAAGTCCAGTGTCAAGTACCCACAGTCAGTGATGGTCTGGGGTGCCATGTCAGCTGCTGGTGTTGGTCCACTGTGTTTTATCAAGGGCAGGGTCAATGCAGCTAGCTATCAGGAGATTTTGGAGCACTTCATGCATCCATCTGCTGAAAAGCTTTATGGAAATGAAGATTTCGTTTTTCAGCACGACCTGGCACCTGCTCACAGTGCCAAAACCACTGGTAAATGGTTTACTGGCCTGCCAACTCTCCTGACCTGAACCCCATAGAGAATCTGTGGGATATTGTGAAGAGAAAGTTGAGAGACGCAAGACCCAACACTCTGGATGAGCTTAAGGCCGCTATCGAAGCATCCTGGGCCTCCATAACACCTCAGCAGTGCCACAGGCTGATTGCCTCCATGCCACGCCGCATTGAAGCAGTCATTTCTGCAAAAGGATTCCCGACCAAGTATTGAGTGCATAACTGAACATAATTATTTGAAGGTTGACTTTTTTTGTATTAAAAAACACTTTTCTTTTATTGGTCGGATGAAATATGCTAATTTTTTGAGATAGGAATTTGGGGTTTTCATGAGCTGTATGCCAAAATCATCAGTATTAAAGCAATAAAAGACCTGAAATATTTCAGTTGGTGTGCAATGAATCTAAAATATATGAAAGTTTAATTTTTATCATTACATTATGGAAAATAATGAACTTTTTCAAAATATGCTAATTTTTTGAGAAGGACCTGTATATATAAGCCCAAACTGTTTGGTAATGCAGTCTTCTCAGTATTATATATCACTTCCTAGGTAGAAATCCGTTCAGTCTACCGCATCTTTGTTTGCGGAGATAAAGCGAACTACAGCTGCAGAAATTAAGCACACTTTAGCAGTAATGCTCATGGTAGATCTGCTGCCTAATCAGGGGGCTAATTGCACATTCTCATAGCTCTGCATTTTTAATAGCAGTCAAATAAAGGTTTTTTTCACAAAAATCCAGCATTTCTAAACAACTGTGTCAGAAATGACCCACTACCTATCCCTGAGCTGCTCTTTGCACTTTAGTTTTCTCTGTTAAATGCACTTGTTAATTTTGTCCAAATGGTAAATGGCATTTGACTTCCTGCACTGATTACCTTAATCTATGCAGTCATAGTTTATTGTACTGTGTAGCTTTGTACAATGTAAATTAATTTCACTCCTGCGACTCAAGGTAACTGATTTCCATGCATTATTTAAGTAAGTGCACAACTATTTAGGTTTTATAGTGACATATCCACTTCGCTCTGACATGTTAGCTTCACAGCTATTCCACAAGGTCAGATTTAGTTGGGTGAAGCAATCCTACAGAAGAATCAACAAGCACTTTACAGTAAACAATGAAGAACTTCACAATACAACTTTATAGTTCAAACAAAAATGAAAATTTGCTGAAAATATACTCACCCTCGGGCCATCCAAGATGTTGATGAGTTTGATTCTTCATTGAAACAGATTAGGCAAAATTTAGCATTACATCATTTGTGCTCAGCAGTGGATCCTCCTCAGTTAATGGGTGCCATCAGAATGAGAGTTCAAACAGCTGCTAAAAACATCATAATAAATCCAGAAGTAATCCACACGACTCCAGTCTATCATCTTAAGTGAAAAGCTGTGTGTTTATAATGAACAAATTCATCAAGACATTATTAACTTCAAATTGTTGCTTCTGGCTAAAATAGGAGTCCTCTAGCTTTTTCCAGTGAAGAAGTTGAGAGAAATCAGGAGAGAAATATGCACAGACAAGAGTTGTGTGTATTATTGTGGCTTATTTTTATCAGCTGTTTGAATGCTCATTCTGATGGCACCCGTTTATTAAAGAGGATCCACTGATGAGGAACTTATGTAATGCTAAATTTCTTCAAATCGGTTCCAATGAAGAAACAAACTCATCTACATCTTGGATGGCCTGAGAGTGAGTACTATAAATTCATCACATATACAAACTGGCCTTGAACTTAAAAAATCCACAGTAAATGAGAGACTATATAACAATCTTTATGCTACTGAGAGAAAAACAATTAAATAAATAATTGACAAAAAAAAATTGCTTTTATACCACATTATGCCTATTCAAACTAAGGTGGAATGTACTTGTTATTTATAAAAAAAAAGTTAGTTTGTTTGTTTGTTTATTTATTTCTTTTTTCGAATACTGCAGGTGAAAAACAAGTTTTTGTCTAAAAAATGTCTAAATGCAGTCCATTCAGTCAGGTCACTCCTTCTTGCATATAATGAATGCAACATAATGCATGGTTATCACCAGCTGTCTAGGTAATTTAGTCAAGCACACCACTGGTACCCAAGGTGCTTGATCATGCTGTGTACTTTGATGGGGTGGGGAAATGATGATACATCTGTCCATCTCAAACCAGAAACATTATCGGTGACAATGCTTTATATGTTCTCTGGAAAATTACTCATTCAACTAATGGTCATACACACTTTAAAGCATATTTTTGTTAAAATGTTTCAAGGGATGAGTGTGCCATGAACAACCAAACAAATACTGCTTTATTTGTAAAACTAGCTGTGTCCTAGAAATGCAATTGGACCTCGGAATAATCCTCTGGGTCATTGTCAGGACGATAAACAACTGAAAAATAAACAATTATGTCAAATCACCACTGGAAGCAAATACGCCAACAGAAATGTGAAAACCTCAAGGGAAAACCAATTCCAATCTCAATATCACATACAATCGGCGAGTGCCACACACTATCGCACAGGTTTTATGTGCATCAGATAAATATGTGTCGAAATAAAATGTATAACGGCCCCAACATCAGGAAGATTTATGACAGACTGATGAATTCTACAGAGTGGAAAAGCCTCCGGGGGAAATATGTGGTGGCACTTGTGCAGAATGAAAGCCCTCTCAATCAGTAGGGCACATTAGAGGACTTTTTTTGTGAAGCAGTGCCTCTTGGCTTTCTTCCAAATGCAAGAAGGATAATTCAAACTGACAGAGTGAATCCCTTCATACACAAATGGTGCTGGTCTTACAGAATAACAATCAGATCAAACAGATGCACTAAGAAAAGCAAACAGGGAGTGAGAGCTCTTTAACAGACATTTAAAGGAAAGATAGCACATCACATGAACTATGACCTTCACAGGTTCTCCAGGAGAAAATAGTCTCTATAGTCTAGGAACATAATGATTAAGGAAATGGGCGCTGATATTCTAAGAAAAGTACTAAGAGGGAGTACAAGTGTGGCTAAGGCAAAGACGAGTGCATGAGAAGTAAGATTGCAGTAGGACAATTCCTTTTTACGGGCCCAGATAGAAGCTACTAATTATTTTCTGCAATGATTTTGAGGTAAAATCTATGGGATTATATTAAAAAAATGGATTTAAAAATACTAAAATGTACTAAACAAATCTGACAAATATTTGCATCGATGGCCAAAAGCATAATCAAATTGGCCAAAAATATACGACTACACTGGGGAAAGATAATTTGTTTAATGACAGGACGTAAAATTCTGTGGAATCTGTAGATTTTATGTGAGCATCTGAAAATATAGTATTTTCTTCCCAAACAACATTTCTCAAGCATTATAGGAAATTTAAAATCATTGTAATATTTAATTATTTTAATTATGTTTCACTGCTGTTTATTGCATTATATTTTCCTGTTAAAAAATAAGTAAACATCCTATAGATAAATTATACTCCTCTACTTACTAAATTATGTACAAGTTCGTAAGGAGAGGTCAGTTTTTTGTCCCAGATTTAGACAAGAATGTAGAATTGCATGTTAATTTTATATTAATTCAACTGATCTAAAAGAATTAATACACATATTAAAAGACATGACCTACTCTGAGAAATGCGTACTTTGTTTCATAATGTAACAAAACTTTCAGAACAACACCTCTGAAAACCCTCAAGTAAGAGACACAGGACTAAATTTTCTGCTGTAACAATCAGGCACTGCATCCTTGCTATTATACTGTACTTTCTCTATTTTCTCTGATAGCAATTTAAAGTTCATAAATAGCATTATGAAACCATGTAATAGATCATTATATTTAATCTGTTTGATTGATATATATATATTGATAGGTCAAATTAGGATTATGTGCACCTAATCCTGTCTTGCTCTTCTTAACATGTTTATTGCATCATAAACAAGTCTGTAGTAATTGTCATGTGTTAAAGTATTAGGATGACAATCCCAGTAAAATCCAAAGTGTAAATCTAGATTAAATCGAATCTAAATGTCCATTAAAGACTGATCTATAATACATTATATAATGCCTATAAATTACTTATTAATGAAAGTCAAAGATGCTTAAAGCCCACATACCATTTAACTGGTTATAGACCACATCTTCTAGTCGCTCAAGCCTTTTGAGAATGGACTGTCTGTCCATGGAGTTCGTAACTTTGGCATTCCTGCCTCGCAGTCTCTGATCCGACAGCCTCCCGATCTGCACGAACTCTTCGGATCGGTCCTGGATCCTGCAGTAGACGGAGAACAAAATGATCCCGACGAACACCAGAATGTTGACCGTCAGCAGAGTTTTGATCTTGCGTGCCACAGCCATTAAAGCCCGAGAGCGACACTGTCAGACCCCTAATACTGATCCATACGATCCGCTGTGGTGGGAGCTGTCCATTCAGCACCACACACAACAACCCGCGTTAAGCAGTTTCACAATTTTAACAGCTGATCAATGAGCGCAAATGATGATCCAAGTATATATGATAATGATATATAAGTAAAAATACGTAATAGTAGTCGCAATCAAATCCCACCGCCTCGGGCTGTTGTGTTGACCCCCATAACAAACGTTTAGAAATGTGTCAGAGGAGCCTACGGAGATTACGTTTAATCAAGATGTGCATTCAGGAGTCGAAAAGCATGAGATGTGCACGGTTCAGATGGCTCATTTTAAATGTCAGTGCATGTCAAACAACGATCCTCCGTGTGCAGCATCCTTCACGCAACTCCGTTAAAGCAAAGATGCATCGCGCTCGGGCATCGAAGTAAAACGCGATTTCAGTGGTCGGGCTGATGAAATCCACAATCCTTATGCGACGAACGCAGGTGGAAGTAAAAAAGACGCTGTCAAGCGACGCTTTGCATGGCAGCGTTCTTCTCTCGCGCTCCCCGCATGCTCGCTCCCTCCCTCACTCACCTCCCGCTTTTCACGCACTGCTCAGCTCTCTGGTGACGTCTGCAAACTCATAAATATTCAAAAGACTGTGTGAGGGGATGAAAGGCTGGAATATGATAGATGATGAGGATAGCTGCTGGATTACATTCTAATGTTTTCGCGGAGATTGGCCAATTGAATTACAACTCGGAGAGTTTGTAGAAGAATAATGTTTTGCTATTACCCTCAAGTGTAAATACATGAGCTATTATTTTGAGTTGAAATTACTTATCATTATTATTTTAAATTACCGCTTTGGATAAAAAAAGACCTTTAAACCTTTAAATCATTATTCTTCATGCCAGTCTTCCTCCTCCATTTTGCCAGCTCGTTGTTCTTTTAGCCGATGTTTTCGTTTTCTTGCTTTAACTACACTCCTCTCAAAAGTTTTGTTTACCATGAAGGAATGCTGAAGGCCTCTGAGAAGCATTTTCAAATGTTTCTGTTACCACAAAAGCAGAATGCATTAAAGTGGTCATGTGACGTTGCTAAAACATAACATTATTTTGTGTATTTGGTGTAATGAAATGTGTTTATGCGGTTTAAGGTTCAAAAACCACACAATTTTCCACCTACTTTACATAATTGTTTCTCCTCTATGCCAAGCCTTTCTGAAACGTGTGGATTTTTACAAAGCTCATTGTTCTGAAAAGCGAGGTGTACGCTGATTGGCCAGCTATCCAGTGAATTCTAATTGGCCGAATGCTTCAAGTGTGTGACGGAAATGTTATGGTGCTTACCATACTGTGATGCCGTGTCGGGACGGTTGCATATTGCCCTGCATAAACATAAAACCATGTCTGCATTTGTGATCATAGAAATGACAAACAACAAGCGCTACTCTACACTGCTCAAAACTAGTGTTTGAATCATCAGTGGAAAATCCTTTAAATATGAAAACGTACTTACAGTGAGTCAGCATTATTTTTCAGAACACCGGCATTGTAGGCTGCTCTCCCAGGAAACAGTCCTCGTCCTCCGTAAAATGTGCTGCACATATCTGAATATTTGGTTTGAACTGTTCTGGAACAGTGTTGTTAATACAACTTTACCACTGATTTCTAGTTGTGTCCACTTTTGGAAGATGAGACAATATAGTTTCGCTTTCACAATGAAACACACAGCATCTCCCGGACGTGGTGGTGGCGGCAGCAACAATACTACAGCGAGAATCAAAGTTATGCCTTCTTTCTTAGAGTGAACATTTAGGCAGTGTTATGCAAATCTTCCCTCCCCTCGCAGTGACTAGACATGTTATACGCACTTTACTTTTTGCAACTTGTCGCCCAATTCCTGTTTTACCTTTACAAAAAGAGTTCATCTAGCTGCTTTATATTGCAGACCAGTGTTTAATGTCATTATTATGATTTTTTTATTTATTTATTTTTTATAATAAACAAACACACTGGTTTGTAGCTACGGCTAACTGCATTTTGTTGCCTTTCCTCAGAAGTGCAAAATAAGATGAATAGAAACTGTATGCTACTCAAACATTTTCCATTATCTGACGTTGTATATCAACAAAACATGAGAAGCCTGTCATTAGATATCACTTCATCACAGATTTTCATTCAAAAAGATTGCAGAAACGAGTTTTATTTTCTTTAAAATGTCTTTTAAGTAGTTGACTGAAATTGCTAATTATGCTTAGCGACATGTGACAACTATGCTGAAGCAGACAACATATTGTGTCTCATAATATTTAAAGTCAGAATGAATAATGACTAATATTCAAAGTTACAGTGAATAATGTCTTTCAGGGTTTTCATACAAAGCTTTCATATGACTTCAGAAGATCTGGAACACAGGGCCCAAGTCATATGGATCACCTTTATGATACTTTTAATGTGCAATCACATTAGCGAAATTTCACTGACAAAAAAAGTCCATTGTCTATAGTCAATATTGTAGCGATATATGAAGCACACCAACCAAGTAGCTTTCTGTTGATCAACAGTGAATTCGGAGGACAAACCTGGACCTATTACAAAATCTGTGTAGGGAAAAATTCAACATTAAAGCAGAATACCCAATCGTGTGGATTCGTATTTAAATTACTGGCCTCCAGAAATACGGCAAACATCTTCAGTCCCCATTCACGTAAAAAAGAAACAGCACTGCATGTAAACCACATTATTTAAAATTTCTCCATTTGTGTTTTATGTTGAGTAAATAATGAAAGAATTTTCACTTTTGGACAACAGTGAGCAATTTCATTCACAGATGAGCATACTGGACACGTGTAGATGGCAATGGGCAATTCTAGCACTATGTTAACTTGAATGCTTGCCATGGGAACTGCCTGACCAATGATTCAATCTAAATAATGAATCCAGTAAGTTGCAGCTGAACAGATGGAGACAGAGAGGGGAAAAAGAGACAGGAGAAGAGAATGGCAATGTCATCTATAGCATGCAAACATACAATGCATACTATTTTTGCACTATACAGTATGGATACTGCATACATCCAATTTTTCTGTATTCACAGACAAATACATGAGATGTCTTACTACATTTGCAATAATGTGCAGTATTAAATGAAAGCACACACAGAATACAATGTATTGTTATGCAGTTTACACAATTCAACCTTGCATTTCAGTGTGAAAAATGAACCAGTTATTATATATTGTGATTTGTTTCTATTATCTGATTAGACTGACCAAAGTTCACTAACTGAAATAAAATAAAATATAAAAAAACACTGTCAGCTAGTTGCCAAGACAAAAATTCTCATTTTAATGTAACTGAATAACTTAAACTAAAACAGAAATATAAATTCTATAAAAGCAATAAAAACTAAAACTACTACATAACCACATAAAAACACATAACAAAATTAATAAAACTTTCACTAAAAGTAAAACAAAAATGAAAACTATTAAAATAAAACTGAATCAAAATACTAATAAAAACTATAATATCTCAATGATATTAATATAACATTGCAGGACACAGTATGCTAATATTTGATTCTAAACACTGTGTGTGAGAGAGAATGCATTTACCTGATTAGGCACCGTAAAGTGGGCCACCAAATTCATTTTCATTTCCACAGATGTATTATATTTGAATTCATCCTGGATAATTGTATTCAGTGCATGCAGAGAAACGTACCCTCTTTTATTTATAGAGCAGCTAGGGTGGGAACAGACGGAGACAGATTTTACTGTCTTTAAGTTTTTTCATACTTCAGATTGCTGTTCATTACATATAGTGCCCATATAGGCAATATTTGTATTGCTAGACTAATTAAACAAGTCATAGATCAAGAGCAGTTGAAAAGGTATCCCACCATATAAATCCTAAAAATCATTAAAAAGATACTGTTGAGGAAAACATTGTTTGTGTTAAACTCATGTTTGTTCAGCCAGTCTGGCTGTGAAACGGAAGCTGCGAATGCTCAAACAAATTGTACAATGAGCAAACCTCGCCTGGAGGTGTTGCAGTTTAATACTCTCAAAGCAACCCATGCAGCCTCAGTTACTTCAAAATAAAATAAATAATTTAAAGAAAAGATGTAGGGAAAACTCTGGAGAATTCACACAATAGCATCCTAATGCATGCTCGTACTGTTAGAGAGAGTTGGCCTTGAAACAATGGTTCCCATGATGCTTCAAAAAAATAAAAAAAATAAAAACCTGTAGATTAACTTGTTTCCCCCCATTATTTCATTTTTATTTCCATTTCCCCTGCTTCAAAGCTACAATAGTCCAGTACCTACAAATAATGGAGTTTGACATGAAAGGCAGGATGAATGTGTTCATCTAATCCTGTCAATCACAGTGCAGTGCAAGGGGATATAAACTGGTGCTTACCACACTCCTGTGACTCCACCCCAAATTTGTTTTAAATATCATATAATCTTTATTAAAGCTACACTCTGTAACTTTTTTTTATCCCTTTAGCAGTTGAAGCATAAAACTACAAGTTACTTGCAGAGATTTTTTAGTAATTGTGTGAGCTGTGCATTGGTTCCACTATTATGTGCAGATGAATCTGATGGCTTGAGGTGCACAGCTATGCTACTGGTTACAGATGAGCATCTTATAAGTGCGAATGTCACTAACAAAAGATGGATATCTAAAAAAGCAGGTCAGTATAGCTTATATGTTGTTATTAACTAACTTTGGAAGACTATGTATAAGCAAAATAGACAAAAGTAGTAACTGGTTTAGAAATTGGCATATAGTTAACAACATAAACATTGTTTTGTGAATTTAGTCCATGCACAGCAAATGTATGCATGCAAACTATCTTGATTCATGTTTTATTACAGGCACTGTCACTTTCCCTTTTTGCTTGCAAACTCTTTTTTGGTCAAGATTTAGTAGTTGTGGCTTCAAGCTACTCCCACTGCAAAGTAGCCTGACCTTTTTTTTTCTTTATTAACAGATATAATGTAAACATGCACAGGAGAATGATGAAATTATGCAGTTTCCTTATGATGTACTTACTAATTTTGTTTAACAATTAAAATTTCAATTCAGTAGCGTAGCTTTAAGTAGTCCATGGGAAAAAATTTAGATTTTGAGTTGACCCTCTTGTCTCTATCATTAACACAAGGCCAAATATATTTATTTTTACCTCATTTAAGTATTATATAAAAATATGAACACTTTGCAGAATTTAATTTGTTTTCCCGCCTAATGTGAATTGCATTACAGAAGTTGCTGATTGGGTTTATTAAGATGTCTGCTAAAACAGATGGGACTGGGAAATGCTTGAATTTTCTCCGAAACAATAGAAAGAACAAAACTGCTGCTTGGGCTGTGCAATTAATCAGAAAACGGTTTCGACGATTTCGATTTTGGCTTCCAACAATTATGAAAATACAATGATCGAGTTAAAATGATTATTGCAAATCAGTAAAATCATGTAACGTGACTTTTGCAAAATGGGATGCGCTTGATTTATCGAAGTATATTTATTCATGTTTTTAAAAGCATGAAAGAGAACTTGCGCTGCTCCTCAGGAAGATATGCGCTCAGAGACGGAACAGAACACGGACATGTAAAGTCATCTTTAAATGCGCCTAAATGGTCAAATTCAAACAAAAAATGTGTCTAAATGCTGCACTTAGTGATTATTCATGTATACCTTCATCGGTCATGTAACAAATTAACCTAAAGAGTTGAGAATGAAAATACACGTGTAATTGTAAATTGGATTTTGTAACAGAATTTTGCTGAACTTCAACACCACCGAGACAAAAGATTAAATATTCCTGAACCAAGCTGATCCTCAGTGACATGCTTTATTTGTGCTTTTACTTCATACAGAAGCTAGAGCCAATGTCACTTGCCTTTCAGGGCCTTTAGCAGTATTAGCTCAAGGGGTAGCCAGTCGTTCCTTGCACACCTAGTTGTCAGACACCAATCTCAACAGATCTGAAAAGAAGAGAGTGAGAGTGAGTGAGTGAGTGAGTGAGTGAGGAGTAAGAGTACTTAAGGGAGAGCTGAAGTAATGTGTCTTTACCCAGCAGCTTCTCTGTAATTGAGTCCACGGGCCTATGCAATTCACAGCTGTTCCCAATTAAAAAGCACATCATTAATAAGGAAATTGACTAACTGCTATTTATCAGTTACTCAGGTGCTTAATCAACAAGCCAAGTTATTCATTTATTTATTGGTTTGTTTCTACTTCTGTGTCAGAGGATGCCTTTCAAATGAACTTGAGTGAAATTATGTGACTAAAATAAACATGTTGTATTTAATCTGCAATTTAAAAACACAAGGTTTTGCTTCAGAAATGCATATTCCTTCACAGGGGTTATGGATTTTCGAACATTTACTTGGATAATATCATGATTTCTTGGACATTTAAGATAAATTGGATAAATGGATTCACCACAATGCAAGTCTACTAGTTGTACATTATCACTTTCAGCTAGCCTGCAGCTACCAGTTCAACTCCAACCCCTGCCTGCTTACAATACTGTGCTTATTAAACATGCAAGAAGCCTTATATACTGCACTAAAAACAAGATTTTGTTTATTGATTAATCAGATAATCTGGTAGTAGCGTACTGATTTAGGGCATCACCAAATTGACAAATGATCACACCTTCACACTCACCTTCCTCTCAAGACAGCTTCATTAATGATCAGTTTTAAAATATTTAAAATTTAAAGGCCTGACTCAACTATGGAGCATAGGGCAAATCTTAACTGTATGCAAATTATGCTCAAGCAACTTTCCTTTCTGCTGCAGTCTGTTGGCTAGAATGGAATAATTAGCATTAGTGACTTCAGATTTACATGCAAGATGTTCCGTTGCATTAAAGATCTGAATCCTTGACTTAAAAAAAATCTAATTATGCTTTTGACATAAGTGTATTGCTATCTATATTATCTCCTGTTGTGTAATGGCAAGATTCTCTCTTGTTGTGCATGCTTACTTGAAATGGTGAATGTAGAATTTTTTGTTTAATTTTTAGTTTAGTTTTGCACCCTGGATAATCTAATGAATGCTGAATATTATATATATGGCACATACATACAGTGGGTATAAAAATGTATCACCCCCTTTAAAATAATCACATTTTGTTGCTTTGCAGCTTGAAATGAAGATGGATAAAGTTTTTGTTTTATCCAGCTGTATTTACTCAGTGCGACTTATAACATCCAAGTGTACATATACTGTAACACCTACATGTCAGAAAAAAATAAATAATAACATCAAAAATTAAAAAAAAAAAAAAACAGTGAGTTGGAAAAAGGATCACCCCCTGTCTCCACCAGTGTTTGTAAGCTCTTTAGTCACAGTAGTGTTTCTAATGTTAAAATATTATTATTATTGTTATCCGTGAATTTTCTTATTTACAGTTTTACAAGGAAGGCAGAAAAAATAGTAAAGCACTGTATATAAATATATAATTTTTTTATTATTATTATTTAGATGCCAAATTACAAATTACATAAATGCAATGTCATCAAGGCCAAAGGAAGCCATACTAAATATTAATATTTTTGCCTATTATTGTGTGAATAAAGACTATTTAGTTGTTTCAGTTTGTTGCTTAATAAATAACAATAAAAGTTTTTGACAGATTCCAAAAATAATTTTGTTTTCTCTTTATTATGGCAGATGGTCTAATAAACATACAGTGCTTAAATTAATTAGAGTGTATTTACTGACTGTAACTGGGCATCTGAATAAAAAAATTAAAATAAAGTGCTTTACTATTTTTTCTGCTTTTCTTGTAAGTACATGGATAACAATAAGAATTATATTTTAGCATGTGAAATACTACTGTAAGCTTACAAATAGTGGTAGATTAACCATTACAGAAACAAAATGATTTTGGTAATCACCAATATTGTTAGTTTAGGGTAGCTGTGGCACAAACCTTATACTGGGTGGTGGTGGTCTATTACATTTATTAAGCTAAATATGTGATCTACTTTAACTAAGGTCTATAAAAAATGTACTGTAATTTTTCACTTACAACTTTTGGATACACAGTATCCTACATGCAGGTCATCCACTGGCCACAAGTCCTTTAATTAGAGACAGGGAGATAATGAAGATTATGATGGTGATTATATGGTTATTTCTTAATAAGAGGCTTTAGATGGCTCACTAACTGAGAAGGACCAGCAGCGTCTGGCTGTGAGTTTGGCAAAAAACCACAAGGAATTCTGCTGCAATTCCACTGCAAAAGTTTAAAACTGGCAGAAGCTGCACCTGCCTGCTAGTCACCAGGGAAACAGGCCAATATGTATGTGTGTATGTGTGTGGGAAAGAGGGAGTGTATGCGTGTGTTTGGGGGGATGTGCATGTTCTCTGTCCATCTGTGGTCATCTACAGACCAGCTGTTATTGTCTTGACGTTTATGATGTGTTACATACACATCATATTACTACAGATAGCAGAACAGACACCTTACACCCATACATACAAACATGCACATATGGTCAAATCCCCATCATCATTCCTTTAGCAGACAGTTATGCGCACACACATGCACACACTAACACAAATCCCTCCACACACCCTCAGCCGAGAGAACAGTTGGGAGCTAGAAAGCAAACAGTGAGACTGAAAGGCAGGATATTAGAGAACAACAGTGCAGCAAGCCAGCAACCACACCCATCCGATCAACTATCATCATCACACAAACACCACATAACACAATCACAGCAATATAGAAATGCTACACCACACAATTTCAACATAATCGCATACCAACATCACACATTCAACCCCCCACAAAAAAATAAATAAAAATAAAATAAAAACACTATTTTACACAATACAATCACATCATCACATTGCAGTATTGTTCATTCACATCATTCTTACATCACACAATCCCAGTATCTTACAATTATTCAGACACCACAACAGTGCAAGCAACATTTCAACATCACACAGATAGTATCATTACTGCCATATAACTTTTTAACTTCAAAAATCACATTACACAACTGCAATATCACAACAAAGACACACAACATTCTAGAATCAGAATGTTTATCAGAATCACAACATTGCACAGTGGCTACTTGTTATAACTGCATCACATAACTGCAGCAATCCCACAATGATACAAACGCAAACACAGCATTCTGAAATCAGAAATCAGACATTTGATCACCACGGTTACCACAGCACAAAATCATAACCAGAGCATTACAGCATCACACAATCACAACATGATATCATTGCATTCAAACATCACACAAAAATCAAAGCATCATACAATTTTGACATCCCAGCACCAGAAAATCAGACCACCAGCATTAGACAAATATAATCATATGCCAGGCACCACCTAGTAACAACATTCTAAATATCACACAATCAAAACATTACATAGCAATTGCCACATATCATCCCACAATCATTCTGTATAATCACAGCATCACAAAAATCACTACAGAGGAGTACTATCATGGACCCAGTTCCAGTAACATGGCTTTTCTATAGTACATATAGTATACAGAAGCACCACTTTGAGCAACCATTAATCTATTATTTTTTATTTCCAACAGATGAGGCAATGTAGAAGACAAGAATGATCAAAGTAGTCTATAGCTCCTCTCTCACTTCCTCTGCCTTATCCTTCCCCACCCCATCTTCTTGTGTGATTGTAATTAAAGATAGAGGCCCTGCATTGCAATCCTCGAGAAAAGAATTAAGTAAAGCGACAGAGGGTGGTTGTGGTTTAAAAAGACAAAAGTTGGAGAAAAGGTTAAGGTTGTTGAGCTCACATGGAGAAAAGAAGAATGAAGATGAACTGGGAGAGGACCTGCAGGTTGCTAATTGAGGGCAACTGCCCACTTTTTCAGCAGTCTTCAGAAGTTATTCACATTCATGTTTTCTATAGGGATAAAAAAAAAAAAAACACTTTAAAGAGTTCAAATCAACCAGCTCCGAGAATGAATATTAACATTACAAACTTGAAACAAAGAATCTATGAAAATTATTGTCTTTTGTAAAGTCTTTTATGAGGGGATAAACTAAAATACCATGAAGCACTGTGAATTGTGTAAATGAATATAACATTATGGTTTAATTGAAATCTATTGACTTATTTATTATAAGTATAATAATCAATCTTAGAATAATCTTATATAATAAATTAAAAATAATTGCAAAATATTCACATTCGAATATATACAGCAAGAAGTTTGAGAGTGTAAGGAGACTTCATTTGAAATGCTTCGTGGGAGTGTGAAATCACATCTAAGCTCTTTTCCGGCAATTTCTGTTTCCATAGTAACAGTGACTTCTCTGATTGGTGGATCTTCATAATTCATGAGTATTATGGTTCTTCACCAGTAATTAGGCTGTTAAACCTGATTTTATTTTTTTTTTTTTTTAATCTCATTGCCTGTCCTGAAAAGCTTATACATTCTTGTGAAATATATATGAGAAAATTCATAGAACAATAATGTTGTGCTATATTAAGGGGGGATAAAAGGGATAAAGAAAGAATAATCAACATAAAGCACTGTAATTGCTGCAGCAACGGTGAGATGATTAGACGGCTGAGGGACAACCGACATCTGACTCTGTCCATTACTCCTGGAGACTGGAGAACCTAATGAGTTATCAAGGATTCCACAACTTATCACAATAATTCTTATCGTTTGGGAAAACAAGAATACACTACAAAGCAGATATTTGAATCAACTCTCTGAAATGTGTAATGCACTAATGTAAAATAAAGTGTGGTTAACTGACAAAGCCTCTTCTGAAATGCATCTGAATGCTACAATACATACATTTTTCAGCTCCTTTTACGAAGAAAAGTCAATTGAAAGTTAATTTCAATAGACTTGATTAATGTTTTTGGAACATGGCCTCTCCTAATTGTTCCATTTTCTCATCAGAAGGCCACAGACCATTGCTCTGCATTGTCCTCATAAGCCACATGCTGAAAAAAAGTATTGAAAAAAGCTGTTTTCCAGAGCGTTCCTGGATCAGTGTTAAATCTGATCATCTATTTATTCTCTGGGATGTTTCAAAACCTCAGGGTTGCATTAATCCTACATTGCTTTTATAAATTTTTAAAAGCTTATGGCATTTAACTGGCACGCACGTTTATGATTAGAATTTAAAAAAAAAACTATGAAAGCTAGTTTCTAATACATTACATACGTTTCTGAATCCTAAAAAAAAGAAAAAACAGCAAGTTGAATGCAAAGAATATTTTGGAATATAAATAGCGCCATTATATGCAAATGGCAAACAAAGCATTTGCAGCAATACTGCCCAAAAATACCTCTGCCTGAGATGAATGTGCACTTTAAAAGCACAAGTCTAACAAATTCTTTGATGTTTTTACGTGCAATTTGCATGAAAATGTGCATATTTCTAAGCAATGAACAGTGGTCTTTGAAAACCAATAAGGTAATGCCGCTTCCATTCTTCTCAATCAGGCATCTCTTGTATTGCTATTGACTTTCAAATATGAAATTTCTAAAAAAAATTAACCATTTAAAAGTGCTACAGAAAAATAAATGTATTGTGCTTTGTACATTTTAAATTATCCTAATATATGAGGCTCTTGCCAGTCTCTTTTGGAGGCTCTCTTAATTTCTGCTTTCCATAATGAGCACTTAGCTCACTAGGGAATTCACAAAGTCACTAATAAGGTGTTGCACTCATTTGCTACCATGCTGACCTCCTTTTGAGCAGTTTACCTACTTTTTTGGATCCAAAATCTCCCTCTGTTTCTAAGCCAAGGTTTTAGACATGGTCTACCTCAGGGGTGCCCGATCCTGTTTCAGGAGATCTACTGTCTTGTAAAGTTTAGCTCCAAACCTAATCAAACACACTTCAAACAGCTGATTCAAAGGCTGTGTCTGAAAGCATTCTTTGTTGCCTGATGATATCCCACTATCCTGTGTGTACAGTTCCATGACATTTGAGCTCCAAAAATAAAAATAGCATCTGAAAGTTGTGTCCGGTGGTCAGTTTGTGTAAATGTAGGTTTTTGACAAGTTTTTTCCCCATTTTAGATCTAGAAATTAGCATTGTAGTAATTAAATATTTACTCATTTATCACCAAAGCACTTACAATATTGTTGTAGATCATTAAAATATTATTCTGTCTCAGACGTCTGTCTGAAATCAGTTTTGTGAGGTGCCTTCATTGCCTGATAGGGCAGCGAGGCAAGTCAGCTGCCGAAGCTTATGGATGCAACCCAGATCTTCAGGAAACCTTGATGATTACAGATTGCTGGAGCAGGGTTGGAACTGAATTCTGCAGGAAGGTAGATATCCAGGAACAGGTTTGGGCCCTAAGGTCCAATCACACAGCAGCAAGTGTTCTGTACTCCTGTATTTGCATCATTAATATGGTTGCATTCACATTATTTGCGTTTTTTATGTGACTGGGATCCGCATTCTATAACCAAATTCACACCAGTAAATTTTCAGGACAGTGGCGTCCCCCTCGGTCGAAATCGTGTTGGGCTCCCTCTCCCTCATCGGGCCCTTGGAATCAATCTAACAGATACAAAAGCTGCTGTATGAACAGGACATTTCAAGACTTTAAACCCTAAACTAACAGTGTGAATCTACCATGTACCATCTACCACCAACTTTTCCTATTTTCCATCAATTATGCACTTCATATAGTACATCCTAAGCATTAGCTAAATTTTATATAGTGTGTTTCTGGGGAAACAAACCTATGACCTTGGCCTTGCTGACGCCATGCTCTATGGGTCAAGCTACAGGAACCTCAGCCTCTTTTAATAAAGCAATTAGATCTCAACGCCCACCTCCAGCTGTGCCTAACTGACTCACTGCCCAGTCTGGTTAATTAACTGTTAATGAGTTTAAGGTTAATGACTTACTGGTCTCTCAGGCCAAGCAGAAGACACCACACCAATTTCAAGCTGAAATTAGCTTGAGGTTTCTTTCTACAACAAGATTTTTCACTTTTTCCTTATGACAGATTTAGGTCCTGTAAGACTTTGCCCACAGTTCACTGATCACAAACTCTAAGCAGACTGCAACACTGCAAAACAACATCCAGTCGTCTGTAACGGTCTAAAAGACAATGGGTTAATATTATGAGTGCTGGACAAAACTATAAAAGTTTTGTTGCTTTAAATCTTTTAAAGTGTTTGGTTTGAGACAAACTAGATATTCACAAACATACCTTCATATTCTACTTTTAAATAATAATTATCAGCACTGATTACTGTTGGAACAGATAATTTTTGTTCACAAAACTACACACATTGCTAGACTGCAGAATTTCTAGACTACAATAATAGCAGTTTCGCTCTTTCTCTATCACTTATTTTTCTCCAGCTGATTAGGTAAAGCTTGTTATCTTCAGCTGTCATTGTGAATCTCCCTCAGTGACTTGGCAGCGTGAGTATTAACTGTCTGAATCTATCTCATCTCATAGATTCTTCACACAGAGAGGTGTGCAGTTCACAGCGTCTCTTATAGCCAGATTAACTCCCTGTCATCAATCCTGTCCTGTCAGAGTAGACCAGGTGAGGTCTGACTCTGATCTGATAATTCAGAGCATATGATGAGTTGTGACGAATAGTACTACTATTTCAAACTGAGAATAGATCTCACATTCTGTACTTTTACTGTTATGTCACAGACCTGTTTGCTAAGATTAAATGCGAGACTGAGGCTAGTTGTCACACTTTATACTACAGTAAATATTTGTCAGGGTATTATATTTCTAAAAATTCCACACACCCAACAAAAAAATACATTTTTAAAATATACTGAAATATAAAAAACAATAAAATAGTAAAATCTGCTAAATTATATTACTATTTAACAATATTAATGTTTTACTTTATATTTGATCAACTTAATGCAGACCATAATTAATTTTATGAAATAAAAAAAAGATGTTAACCTGATCTTAAAGAAAGAAAGAAAGAAAGAAAGAAAGAAAGAAAGAAAGAAAGAAAGAAAGAAAGAAAGAAAGAAAGAAAGATTAGGATTAATTCCGCAAGATAACTGTGTTTAATTGGACTTCTGACTTCCTACTGAGTTACTGAGATATACCCTGTGACCATTACCCTGTGTGACAACTAGCCCCGGTACAAATACAAAATACTACCTTTCCCACCAGGTATTTCATACAAGGCAGAACTGGGTCCAAAGCGATTCAAAGTCAAAGGGCATTTCACCATTCCAGGATTCCTATCCTGGGTTGCACCACCCCACAGAACATCTCTGATCTAATAAATCACTGTGTCATGGCGACTGATAGGGCAGTCGAGTGGGACGAAACAGGAACTTGTTTGAGAGGGTAGAGAGAAAATTCATATTTTACATTTTAGTGCAGGATCGTCTTTGGTGATAAGCTACTAAGGCTTCATAAACAATTTCACATACTGGTAATCAAAAGATCAGTTGCTATAGCAGTATTTCATGACTCAAAACAAACATCTATAACAAGCATCATAGTAGAGGGTTCTCAAAACTAAATATAGAATGCATGCATCAATAAAGTCACTAAAATATCTGAATTCTCTATCCCTCTCTCTACACACACACACACACACACACACACACACACACACACACACACACACACATTTCTAAGGACAAAAAAACATTCCAAATTTTGTTTAAAGAAATTAATACTTTTATTCAGAAATGATGCAATAAATTGATTAAAAGTCATTATTAAATTGATTAAAGACATTTAAATGACAAAAATATATATATTTAAAAAATATACTGCTCTTTTGAAATTTATATTAATCAGTCCTGATATAAACCATTTGTTACCACAAAAATATTAAGCAGCACAACCATTTTCAGTAGTGATAATAACAAGAAATGTTTCTTGTGCACCAAATCAGTATATTAAGCCACATCAGAGCTTTCCCTATCTGATCTTTTTTCTCTCTCTATACGGCTAAACGCGTTCCTGTCTGGATTGGCTGTTAGAATGATTTCTAGAGTAATGGCTGAAAATGAATCTTTTCCAGAAATAAAAATTACATTTAATACATTTTAAAATATATCAAACAGAAAATTGTTATTTTAAATTATAAATATACTGTATACAATTTTAAAATATTACACACAAAATTCGTAGCACTAATAGGTACTAGCAGTTGTGCAAAGAAAAAGCAAATTATTATCTTTCAACCATATATCCTCCACATGCAAATATAAACAGATCAGGCTTCTCTGACAAAAATTATACTAAAATTGGGAAGCAGACACATGTTTTAATGGAACCCATGCCACTGACAGTAAGAGGAAACATCTCTTAATGAGAGGCATCATCTCCTGCTGGGTCTTCAATTGACTGTGAGGGTCTTATTCTGGTCTTATACTTGGTGAAAATATGTTAATTTTCTTGTGAATAGAAGTTCTCAGTGGAGTCGCTATTACAATTTGCAGTTATCACATGGATTCATTCAAGGGCTAAGTACTTACCACCCAGATAGTTGGTTTAACCCTTGCAGTGCAGTTTTTTTTTTTTTTTTTTTTTTTTTTTTTTTTGTCAATTTTCTTCAACCTTCTTTGTCTAATAACAGCTTTCTCAATCTAGAATGGTTGTATCACACTGGTGCATGAGATTGCTTTGTGCCTTAAAAGTGCTCTCTGTATGTGAGTCCACAACACAGTCCACATCTAATTAGTGTGCAATGTAGGCCACTTAAGGAGAAAATCTGTCAGTTAAATTCGAAGAGATTTGGATCGTGATTCCTAGGAAAATATAGATGCCCAATGAATAGATGTATAAAGTCTAAATCAGGCTGGAAAATTGATCAGTACAGCACAAAAGACACTGCTGAAGCATGAGCTGTGCATGTGTGTGCATATACTGTAAGAAAGAGAGGGGGTGTGGAAGTGAAAAGACAGTGGGGGAAGCCAGGCTTTTGATTGGTAGGGTCTACTGGAAACTGGAAGCAGTTGGCCTTGGAGTTTCTGAAAATCCCAGATTATCCATACAGCATAAATTCATGCAACTCACCATGAGAAGACTCATGTATGAGCATCACAGCAGCTCATTTGAAGGAAGAACACTCGAGTTTAACCGCATTAATTTCAAATGCTCAAGGCAAGAAACATGCAACATGCTGGATGTTTCCCGTAGGGGGACTGAAGCTCATCAATATGAGATGTTACTAGACGATAAAAGGGGAAAAAAGCTAAATGAAATGAATTTTCCTGGAGATGCTCCCATATGAATGATTTAAGAAATAATTTAAATAAATGTTTTCATGTTATAAACATGCATTCATCACATTTGAGTGGTCTGATTACTCGGTCTACTGTAAATATGGATTTAAATTTCTGCACCACCGAAAATAAAATGCAAAAATAATAACTGTTTTCCAAACACTCCCACAGTCTGCCATTGGTCAAATATACCAATAGTCTCGCCTCAAATTCACAAAATTGCTGTGTTGCTGTCGCAGTGTTAACAAATTTCAGAGAATCAACTTATTATTGGCTCATCCTTCAAATTTGTCTCTGCATATAAGCCGGGAAAGAAGAAAAATGATACAAATCAGTAGTGCAATTATCAAATTGCAAAAGCTGTGATTTAATTAAAATGAGTATAAAATGAGAAGATGCTGCACTGTGTTCGTTTACACATGGCCAGGTCATGATCCAGTGCTTATAATGACAAATGTTTATAAACTTATTGCTTTAAGGGCTTCGTTTAGTACTGTAATTCATATTGTAACTTTACAGTTGAATATTTGTCTTTCTATATTTCGTACCCCCTTCTGGATTGATCGCCTGTGACTGACTGTATTCGTCATCTGACTGCATGAACTGTGATCTGAACCGACATCTGTACTGTGATGGTTCAGGATGAATACATGTACTGTTACACCACTAATAATCACAAATTCTTGACCAAGCTCTTCAACGCTACCAAAAAAGCACAGTAAGCACAGTAAAAATGCCTTTTATAATCAATTTAATTTTTCCCAAAATTGTGCAGCACTACAAATTAGCTTTAAAGAGATTGAAAAAAGGAAAGAAAAATCTGTTTACCTACCCTCACATCATTTCGTACCTGTATAACTTTTTTTTTTCCCCTGTGGGACGCAAAGGAAGATATTTTGATGAACTAAACCATTTTTGCTCATTCAGTAAAATTAGTGGAGTCCAAAACAACATTGAACTCATTTGACTTATTGTATGGAGTGTAGTGCTGTGCGCCACGCATTTTCAAACCTGAAAAACGTGTTCTGTCTGATTGGGGCCTAAGGATGTTTATTTTTGGGTGAACTATCCGTTTAAGATTTTAATTAAGAATATATATTGTCTCCAATAAATCAAACCTCTGATAAATGATGAGGCATTCCTCACCTTAGTGCTATGAAATCCTAACAATTTACACTTCAGCATCTTATAGAGGTTATGGTTCTTTTACAGAAGCTGACACTAATGTTTTTTAGCATCACCCAACCTATTTCTCTCACCTATCACAAACAACCCCCCCTCAGTTTATAGCTCCATTACTGCAGGCAATAACTGTGGCATTGTGGTGTTAATTCACTGGCAGTAAATTCAGCGATGGTAGTAAATGGTTCAGCGCCTCTGGACAGCACCAGGTATGTGTGCAGACACAAGCAGATTAGAATCCGGCTTAAATACTAGTAGGACATTGATACCACTCAGAGTCATAAAGATGGATGTAATATAAGAGGTTGCCCAGGGTGTAATTTCAAGCTTGTTTCCCATAACTCCACACTGGTTATCATTTTTGATAAACTTGTTTGAAATTTAAAGGCTACAACTTTTTTTTTTAAAGGGGGCCATATTTGATGGTGTGGACACACCGGGGGGCTAGATGCTTCTCTCTATATATTGGGGCCTAATGGTTAGAGAGTCAGACTTGAAACCCAAAGATCATAGGTTCAAGTCTTGGCACCGGCTGGGATTGTAGGTGGGGGGAGTGAATGAACAGCACTCTCTTCCAAACTCAATACTACGACTGAAGTGAGACCCTTGAGCAAGGCACTGATTGCTCAACTGCTCCCCGGATGCCATATGGGGATCAGCGAAATATATTCCATAATTTTCTTTGGCATGAATCAATGGGAAAGACTTAAAGGGGTCATATGATGCAATTTAATTTTTTACTTTCTCTTTGGAGTGTTACAAGCTCTTGGTGCATAAAAAAGATTATGTAAAGTTGCAAAGACTATAGTCTCAAATCCAAAGAGATATTCTTTATAAAAGTTAAGAGTCAACCACACTCCCCTAAAATGGCTCGTTCTAACAAGCCCCAACGTCTACGTCACTATGTGGGAAGATTTGCATAATGCTGCCCAAATGTTCACGCAAAGAAAGATGGCATAACTTTTATTCTCGTTTTTGCCGCCACTGCCATGTTGTGGAGGTGCTGTGTGTTTTGTTGTGAAAGCGAAACTACTTTGTTTGGCCTTCCAAAAGAGGACACAACTAGAAATCAGTGGTTAAGTTGTATTTCAGCACTGTTCCAGAACAGTTTAACCCAAATATTCAGATGTGTGCTGCACATTTTATGGAGGATGAGGACTGTTTCCTGAACCAGTAGCCTGCAATGTGGCACAACGGCTGTTTCTATAAAGTTGGGCAGTTCAAATTTTGCAAGGACAGTCTGGTGCTTCTGACTCACAGCCTGTAAGTATGTTTTTTTTATATTTAAACAATTTGAACATGATGATTCAAACGCGAGTTTGGAGCAGTAGAATAGGCTTGTTGTTTCTCAGATCACAAATGCAGACATGGTTTTATGTTTACGCAGCGAGATACGCAACGCAACGCATAAAAAAAGCAGTATAAGTCATTATAATCAGTAATTATGTCCCCACTGAATAGAGGAGAAACAATAAAGTACATTTTATGGAAAATAATGTGTTTTTTGAACCTTAAACCACATAAACACATTGCATTACACCAAATACACAAAATATTGTTCTTTTTAGCAACATCATATGACCCCTTTAAGCATTTATAATGAAGGAGAAAGATTCAGATGAAATGCCGTTATATATTTGCCCTATATATTTGTTATAGTTTTTGATTACCACTATATGCACTGTTAACGATTTACTGTTTTAAAGAATTATTTTGTGAAGAGTTCTAAAGAAAACAAAAGATTTCTTGTACATTTTAAAGTTTTTCTACTTTAAAATTGTTTAAATCATTGTTACTTGCCATTTCTTGTAATTGTTTGTGAAATTCACTAGCAATATCTGAGTGAAAAGTCTGTCGAAGTTTACCCAACTATGACAACGCACTCTTCTGAGAACCCCAGAATGTTTTTTTTTTCAAAGTTGTGAATAAAACAAAGATTATTGGAGTACTTTTTACAAGAAAAAACGATAACAGTTTTCTTCAAAATTTCATGCTTAATTTAATGTGTTACTTTCTTTGTAATTTGTGAAATTTCTAGCAATTTCTAAGTTGAAAATTGTACAATAAATGTATTTATAAATGGTAAATTCACACAATAAGCATAGCTGACCTAAAAGAAAAAAGAAAAAAAAAAACTGAACATAGAGATTAGTTCACTAATGCACCCTTGCAGCAAGGCCGAGAATTCAATGCATGCTTCTGTTCATAAATATTAGTTCACAAATGCACCCTTGCAGCAAGCCCAAGAATTCAATGCATGCTTCTGTTCAATTCTTAAATGCATTCTGACATATTGCAGAAACATAATAACAGATAAAGACTTTAGGGTTTTCTCCAGCTCTCTTAGCCATCTTTGTTCTAAGTGTACATTCCATCATTATTCCTTTCTGGTTTCATCATTTTCACCACTAACTACTCTGTTGTGTTCTCATTCCCATTTTATTTATTGGCTTTCTGTTACTTTCTACAGGATGGGAGGAGAGTATTTGTCAGTGTCAGACATGCTCCACTGAGTTTTGGAGTGGACAGACCCTTAACTGAACTCAAACTTAGAAACCAGAACATTTCCACATACACCTGACCCTTACTCACACTCCACACACACACACACTGAAGGAGAGAAAACAGGGAGAATATCAGCAGGAGGGAATCACAATGAGTAGGCAAGAAAGAAAATCCAATGATGAGTCGCCGTACAAACATTCACTCACTTACTCATGGGTCAATTTTTTCTGTACATATGAGATGAGATCACTCAATGTATGAGGATTCGTTCTTTCATACTTTATCTTATTACTTTACCCCCATCCCACCTTCCCTTAGTATTACCGCCAGAAAATGAAATTATGTTTCATTTAATGTACTTGTGTGAAGTAATTTAACTGTCACTAGGAGAAAACATTGACAAAGACAGGTTAATCTCTCACATAACATGATTCTCTCTGGAGGCCTCCCACAAAATTGTAAACCTAGTGCTATTGTGATGAAATCAATTTAGTTTATATGTTCTAACTTCCATTTGACGTGTATCTTTGGTAAAGTGTATTACTTTCATTGGTGTTTTGCTAACATTTCTTATATATTTCTTTAAACAAAGCTTTTTCAGCATATACCACGACATACTTTCTCCATCTTTAAAAAATATTACAGTATCAATACAAATCTAAACAATATTGATAGCATTTGTGGCATTATTTACCAAGCATTAAAGTGATCAAAAGTTACAATAAAGACTTTTACTTTGTTACAAAAATTCAATCAAATAAATTATAATTAATCAAATAAAATCTGACCTTCTGAACCTTCTGAAAAATATTTTTTAATAAAAAAAAAAATAAAAGCTTTCAAAATTGTAAGAATATATCACAAAGAGTACAGTCATAATAGCTTAAACTCACCGAGGCTCCATTTATTTGTTCAAAAATACAGTAAAAACAGTGTGTATTTTTACTTGTGTTTACAAACCGAAGGGATGAAATTACATCCTTTGGTAACCAGCAGCATGTCACAGATGCGATCAATAAAGTTGTACTTGTATATTCCTTTTGCATCTAGAATGCATACAGATTTATTTCAACAAACAGACATCTTACTGACATTTTGAAGCTACTGTTCAAAGTCTGTTGTCACATATACCATGCTGTTTGACAATGGCAAATGGGGACATGTGATGTGAGCTGGCATGACATGGTGTATGTGTGACATTCCTGGTTCCATCTGCACGCCAGCCACACCGAGAGAGCTATGGGGAATCATCACACTTCTCCACGAGATACTCATGTCATCTTGACGTGACCAAATCTAAGGTGGCAGATTTGTCTGAACGCTAATGTCAGAGACATATGTGTCCCAGCAGCTCTTTGCTTAAAATGTGTTATTTTAGGAGGATCTTTCCCAGAATTTAAGTAGAATTAGCACTTTCCTTGAAAGGGATTCAAAATAGGGCCTGAAACACAAAATAGTAATTATCTTTCTTTTTAATCAAACGTTCAGTAAAATCTTTAAAAGAAAATGTTAATTGTCAGTCTCAGGAGGTCAATCCAAATACTGCATGAATAGTTTTAAAATTTGTCGTTTTATTCAACACTGTGTAAATACAGTTCTGTCATGACAACTCTCAGAAGAATTTAGCATGTAATGGATATATGACAATGTTAATGTATTTGGTCTTGGCTGAGCAGATATGCTCCGCTGCTGAATTGCTGCTGCTGTTGGTTATTGCTGTTGCTGTAGATTATTGTTGCTGCTGCTGCTGCAAAGCAAGTACAGGAACTTGCTACTGTCAATACTTGCTGTGAGTATTTAAGACATACTGCTGCTGCACAAATAGCATAACGACACATAGCAGAGCTATACAGGTGGAGCTGGGGAAGGTGGAGGGTTTCAGAGGAAGTCTGAAAGTGTGCTGCAAACTGCTTTGGTGGATGATAACCAGCCATTTAAAGGGGTCATATGATGCAATTTAAATTGTTTCCTTTCTGTTTGGAGTGTTACAAGCTCTTGGTGCATAAATAAGATCTGTAAAGTTGCTAAGACTAAAGAATCAAATCCAAAGAGATATTCTTAATAAAAGTTAAGAGTCAACCACTCCTACCTAAAACGGCTCATTCTAACATGCCCCAACATGTCTACATCACGATGTGGGAAGATTTGCATAACGCCGCCCAAAGAAAGAAGGCATAACTTTTATTCTCGCTGTTGCCGCCGCGGCTATGTTGTGAAGATGCTGTGTGTTTCATTGTGAAAACGAAACTACTTTGTTTCACCTTCCAAAAGTGGACACAACTATTAATCAGTGGTTCAGCACTGTTCTGGAACAGTTCAATCCAAATATTCAGATGTGTGCAGCACATTTTAGGGAGGATGAGGACTGTTTGTTGGAAGAGAAGCCTACAATGCCGGTGTCTGTTTCTATAAAGTGGGGCAGTTCCAACTTTGCAAGGACAGTCTGGCGCTTCTGACTCACAGTCTGTAAGTACATTTTCATATTTAAATAATTTGCCAATGATGATTCAAATGCGAGTTTTGAGCAGTGTAGAGAAGCACTTGTTGTTTGTCGTTTCTCCGATCACAAATGCAGACATGGTTTTGTTTACGCAGCACGATACGCAACACAGCGTGTAAAAAGACAGTATAAGTCATTATAATCAGTAATTAAGTCCCCAATGAATGCAACAAATGCCTCGTTTATAATGGGTTTTATTGTTTTTGTCTTGTTGCGCTGGGACACACGGCATGACAGTATGGTAAGGGGCGTAACATTTCCATCACACGCTTGAGGTATTCGGCCAATCACAATGCACTAGATAGCTGGTCAATCAGTGTACACCTCGCTTTTCAGAATGATGAGCTTTGTAAAAATCAACGTGTTTCAGAAGGCGGGGCATAGAGAAGCAACAATAATGTACATTATGTGGAAAATAATGTGTTTTTTTAACCTTAAACCACATAAACACATTGCATTACACCAAATACACCAAATAATTTTATTTTTAGCAATGTCATATGACCCCTTTAGATGCAAAGCTGCAAGCTTATTGGCTGCATATGCAACATGAACCAATCAGCTTGTGCCAAGTAGTTTAACGCTTTGAATATCATCAATTTGCATTAAGGACCCATCAGCCTGTGCCATCAAGGGTTTTATGACAGAACTTGGCATTTCTGAATAAATAAGCATAATAGATTTTAAAAATAAATAAATGAAACAGTAAGCATTTGAATTTAGTCTGTATTACTATGAGCTGGAATATTTGATAATGAAAAATTAAATATGATAATGAATGAATTTAAACAGTGTTGCAGGTTGAGCTGGACAAATTATAACACTCCATTTCATGCCACAACTGAGTCAGAATTTTAGGTGATGTTAAAATTCTAAGGTAGGGCAAACCAAAATCTATATATGATAACTGTGCGTCTAATGCTTTTTTAAAAAGTCATGGGAGACCAAAGCATAGCATACTATTCATGGAGTGTGCCAATTATTTTTGTAGTTCTGCAGCTTTACTAATTCATCAATTCCACCAACCGGTTACCATTCATTTTGAGGTTTAAAATAAGCTGCATTGTCACATTTAATTGAAATGGTAATTTATTATGTGGCATTTTGCCCATGTTTGTGTACAATGTGAGAGTGAGCTTTAATTTGTCTGTAAATCCGTAGATGAAACTGGGCCAGGTGTACAGGGAAAAGAAAAAGGAAAGCCTCAGCAGTTTGAAAGTAATTTTCTCTACTGCATTACTGACAAGAATCAAGAGTCAACCTCTGTAGTATTCTGGGACTATAGAATCTCACAGTATCCTGCTGTATATGTACTTTTGAAACTGTACAGACAGCCAAATACAGAAGTTCAAATTAAATAAACCATGCAGACTTCATTCGATACTACCCAAAATCGAACACAAGTATTTTTCACCCAAAAGTGAAAATCTGCTGAAAATGTACCTCATGCCAACGAAGACGTAGATGAGTTTTGGAACAGATTTGGTAAATGGGTGCCATCAGAATGAGAGTCAAAACAGCTGATGAAAACATCACAATAATCCACAAGTAATCCACACAACTCCAGTCCATCGATTAATGTATTGTGAAGTGAAAAGTTGTGTGGTGGTAAGAAATAAACCCATCATTAAGGTGTTTTAACTTTTAACTGTCACTGGCAAAAATATGAGTCCATAATCCATAATGATGCTTTCTCCAGTGAAAAAGCCCATCCCCTGTTGTCCTCTCACATCAAAATCTAATGACACATTCATTTAGAACTGTTTTGAACAATTTCCGCATGACAGCACACCTCTTCTCAACAAAACAACATGATTTGAAGTAAGCATTGATTTTACCCAAAAGCAAACAAGTGATGTAATCTAACTCAAAATCAAACATGATTTGAAGTATCAATCAGGTCTGTAGTTCATTTTAACGAAACACACCTAAACAATGAATACATATTACAGTATATACAGTAAAATACCATACTCATGCATTTATGCTGCTGTGAAAGATTGGAATTGTAACTTTGGCAAAACATCAATGTCTTTAAGCAGACGTTTCCTCATGTGTCAGTCTGTGATAGTGATCTTTTATTATTCAATACGACATATCTCACAAGTGAGCCAGGTAAAGGAATCAATTTGTTTAAGGGTTCAGGACGGAATTTGATTTTCAATCTCAAGGGTGTACCACCTTATTCTCTAACAGGGTTCTCTTCCTATTATCCAGAATGCATCAGCATATCATTACAGCCCCTGTCAGGAGAGAGGAGGGTCAGAGTCATTCCGTAACCATGGTGACTGTAATTGTAAATCCAACCTTGTTTGGATTCAATCATCCTACAGTCAAAAAAAGGGTGGGGGTGGGGGGGTCTTACATGTTTGTTGCATTTAATTCAATGCAAGATAGATATTTCAGATAGCATATGATACCAAATGAAGGCAACACTTGCCCAAGAATCAATGTTTTGTCATGTTAAGAGAACATGCATCAGTTTGGCACTCAAGGGAATTTTTGTTATCTGAAGGTGGATGTTTCAGCATGACTTGTGTCAGCACTTGCCCCTTATGCCCTATATGGATTCACACACCATTAGGCAGCGTTCTTCGAAGTGACTGCCAGATACAGGGTCCTACGTGTGATCCAACAAGGTTGCAAAAGGTTAGGAGACATCCCATAGCTCTGCTTATTCTCAAAACAGCACTGTGATCTCTGCTTCTGACTAACAAGATATTATAACATTCATTTAAAATTAAATCCAAGTCAACAACAGGATCAGCATGTAACGTCTCAAAGCCTTCAATCTCTTTGAATCTCTGTTAAGACCAAAGACTCGGAATCCAATTTTGAAATAAAATTAGCTTTGATGTTAGAGTCACAGGCAAATGCTGACAGGAACAACAAAGCAGCACTAATCTTTGTAGCAGGTTTCATCTGGCAAAAATGAAATATTTGACTCTGAAGCATGTTATTGCACATCTACACTATTTTCTGTATACTGAGTAAAGAATTAAGCTTTGACTGGGTTCAATTAGAGTAATTTAGAGCAGGAAATGGTGTTAAACTAGATTTGTTTCCTTTAGAAAGACTTCTGCTTGCTCATACCATCAAGGTTTTTGGTGCCTGAATAAATTAATTTAAATCCTCCTACTTATGAGTTCAAAATGATCAAATACTGCAAAATGAATTCTCTGGACAATTTCATATTTCTTTCTCTCCTTTTCACTCACAGACAAAGAGAGGAAGGTTTTAGCTCTAGTAGAACAGAATAAACAGCAAAAGATGCACATATAAGTGTTTTCTTGCAAAGTTTATCACTGTCTTTCACCATCAGTACACAAAAAGCCTACAAATTGAATTGTACAGTAAATATTTTTAGATAAAAACAGTAATAATGTGAAATATTACAATATTAAAATAACATGTTTTTTTAATGTAATATATTAAAATGTATCATAAATATTATCATTCATTCCTGTGATGGCAAAACTGAATTTTAAGCAGTCATTCAATGTCATTTGATCCTTCAGAAATCATGCTAATATGCTGATTTGGTGCTTAAAAAAAAAAAAAAAAAAAAAACATTTCTTACTATTATAAATGTTGAAAACATTTGTGCTGCTTAATCATTTTGTGGAAACTGTGATAATTTTTTTCAGGATTATCTGAAGAATTAAAAAGTTCAAAAGAACAGCAATTTTTGTGTAAAAGTTATGTAAAAGTCTTTATTTCAATTATTATATATCAAATAAAAAAGAAAAAATACTCAAACTTTTGTTCGGTAGTGTAAATAAAAAAAAAACTAGCTCACTCCAGTCTTAAATGTGGTTACACTTTTAATAATAAACATACTCAGTCAACCATAAGATTGCTCATTTCAGATAATTATGAGGCTGCTGCATGCTAATGGTGTTTGGATCTCCTACCCTCTTAATTGTCCTCTTCACGTCCATTTCCTAGACTGTATCCATCAAATCTCCTGTTGGCATTAAACATGTCTGGAGTACCATGGGGCGGCCTCAAGACCTTTTAATTCACACTTAATGGGAATTCTTAATAAATGTTGTTCAATCATTAATATAGCCTGAGGATCAATAAACGACAAGCATGGCATTAATGCAGTGTTATTTCATTTATAAACATTAACAACACCTCAGTACATTGTTCATTAACATTCATCTTCATGTGTTCCTCTTGAGAAACTCACATGGATATACAGAATGGCTAATACCCATGATTACATCATGCTGTCAATATCCATCTGCACATAAACTGCAATGCAACACGTCAATGCAGGAACATGCACAAAGTAAATGGACACACAATATGCATAGACACATTAAAATATCATAAGACAAGCACAACTTTGACACATACTGTAGAGACACATCACATGGAAAGTCACACATATGCACACACACAGTACCCAGAAATGGAAGCTTTGACATCTTGACACACTCATTCCCGCAAGGATGCTGACAGCAAATGTAGCCAGTGTCTTTCTCCTGATACGAACCGAGCTGACTCATTCAGACAGTCACCCATTGGGGGTCTTGTCAACCCTGTCTGAGACAGGGCTCAAGTGAATGCCACTCTTTACTGAGGCTGAGCTAAAGAAAGTGATGCAGAGGTGAAAAAAACCTATAGATCCATCCTTTTCTGGAGGAAAAGAAACAAGGTGGAATAACCTCATGAATTGCACATCTTGGTTTTAGAATATGAAATATGCATCTTACACTGTCTTATTCGATTCAAAGGTATTGATGAATAAACTGAATGTACTATATGTACTATACTATGATACTATATACTATACAAAAACTATAGCTGTGTGTGTGTGTGTGTGTGTGTGTGTGTGTGTGTGTGTGTGTGTGTGTGTGTGTGTGTGTGTGTGTGTGTGTGTGTGTGTGTGTGTGTGTGTGTGTGTGTGTGTGTGTGTGTGCGTATTTCAAATGCTGTTCTTTTTAATTTTCTACTCGTTAAAAAATCCTGAAAAAAAGTATGATTCCACAAAAATTGTATGTCACAGAAAACTGTTCTACTTTAACTTAGATAATTGAACACCAAATCAGCATATTAGAATAATTTCTGACGGATCATGCGACACTGAAGAGTAGTGACACTGGAGTAATGGCTGCTGACAATTCAGTTTCACAGGAATAAGTGATATTTTAAAATATATTCAAATAGAAAACAGGTATTTTTAATTGTTATTGCATCCTTGGTGAGCATATAAGACTTCTTTCAAAGTCATAAAAAAATCTTAATTATTCCTTTACTCCTCAACTTTTGACCATTAATGTTAATTAAATATTATTTGTGTATCAAGTCATATTATTATTTAGTCATTGTATTAGTATTAGTATTATTTGTAAATAGTTTTTGCAAAGTATTATTAAGTATTATTCTTTCTAGCTATACAATGGCAATTAAGAGTGACTTGACTTGAAATTCCAAGCCTTAAAAGCTATTTTAATGAGATCACGTGCGAAAACAAAAACGCATGAATTTAACACGCTCCCTGTGCACAGATGTGATAGCATTAGTTCACATGTAAGGTAACCTTTGAACTCAGGATGGTGGATGTATCATATTAATTCTGGCATGAGTGAAAAAATATTCAAAAGTTCTGCCACAAGATCAGCAGATATCTGATTTTCCATAACGCCCAGGCAATTCAATGAACCGCAGGTTGGTACCAGGGGACCATAAATTACTTTGAATCTTCTAAATTACTACCGAATCCGTATGGCTTCATGTAATCTGATCTGGGGTGAAGTCAGTGCATCTCACAGCAGAGAGGAAGAAAAGATGAGTCAAGACGCTAAAGACGAGATTAATCTTATCAACACACACACATATGCACTCTCACTCATCTTCAAGCATATTTCACAGCTTAGTGTGAGGGTGGGGGTCTCTGCTTTGATGAGATTTTCTTGAAGAAAAGACATCTCATCAGAAGAAGTTCAAAAAGAGGCTCCATCAACAGCAGAATAAAATATAACAACAGAAAAAAATCGGCTTATGTTAACATCATTTGATGAATCTGTAATTTATCTCAAATTTGATTAGAACAAAAAAAAAATGGTTTGTAGATGGCTAAAAGTACTTTTATCCTGGGATGGATAAATGCCATGCTAGGCCAGGGATTGTTTAAGATGGAGAGTAAGTATTTGCTGCCCTCTGCTGTTCAACTTTAGAATACTGTCATATATGTAAAGACAACAATAAATAACTCAATAATAACAATAATAATAAAATCTAAAAATAAATAATACCGTTTTTTTTTTTTTTTTTTTTTTTTTTTTTTTTTGCTACGTTTATTTAGCAAATATAGATACATGTACAATATGGACAAAATATTAAATACTTATAGGCTTATTAACGACCTATCTACTAGAATGGGGAAAGACCGTCATCTTTACAACTGCTGGTCAATGTTAAGTTTAAACAACATAAAATCAGGCAGAAATCTGACAATAATAGGTATGACAAATAACGAAATAATGACTTCTTAACCTAAAGTCAAGTAAAATAAAAAAAAATTTTTTAAAAGCAAATAAAACAAAAATCAGGTTGGTCCTCATAATGCGCATGCGCTTTCGAGAATAAACAAACAGGCGACGCCTGCAAAATTAAAAGAATAAATAATCTCCTCTTAATGATGTCTTTGAGTGTTTTATCATTTGACCCCTAACTGCTTTTTTCCCTTTTTTAAACATGAAAGTGATAAGATCGACATTAGATTCAGTGTCATAAAACCAACCTTAAAGGTGAAGTGTGTAGATTTTAGCGGCATCTAGCGGTGAGGTTGTGAATTGCAACCAACGGCTCAGTTTTGATCGTACAGATAAGACCAATACATCAATCTGAGTGAGTGATGTGACATACAGCCAAGTATGGTGACCCATACTCAGAATTCGTGCTCTGCATTTAAAGTGCACGGTACGCACACGAGCGCGCGCACACACACACGCAATGAACACACACCTGGAGCAGTGGGCAGCCATTTATGCTTCGGCACCTGGGGAGCAGTTGGGGGTTCGGTTGGATCTCGGTCGTGGTATTGCCGGCCCAAGACTGGAACCCACAACCTTAGGGTTAGGAGTCAAACTCTCTAACCATTAGGCCATGACTTTCCCTATTGAATCGAATCTGTAAAGTGTCTACTTTTATTTGTATACACACTTAATAACAACAACCATACCGATATTTGAATGAATCAGAATTGTGAGTCGGTTCTTTTCAGTGAATCGATCAAAACGGTTTGTGATTCCATCTGATTCCTTCGAACAGGTCACTTATAGTGGATCAGCAAATTCTTGTGAGTAGGTTTTCTTTTCAATGAAATGGTCAAAACGATCTGAATTGGTTCAGTCTGAATTATTCGGACAGCCGTTGTATGCGCTCAATCGATTTGAAGCGGTTTCTAACACATAGAAAACGTAAAAGGATACTCCACCCCATAATGACAATTTTATCATTAATCACTTACCCCCATGTCATTCCAAACCCATAAAAGCTCCGTTCATCTTTGGAACACAATTTAAGATATTTTGGATGTAAACCGGGAGGCTTGAGACTGTCCCATACGCCAAGTAAATAACAGTGTCAAGGTCCAGAAAAGGTATGAAAGTCATCGTCAAAATACTCCATCTGCCATCAGACGTGCAATCTGGGTTATATGAAGCGACGGGAACACTTTTTGTAAGCGAAGAAAACAAAAATAACGACTTTATTCAATAATTCCTTTGTCAACGGTCTTCTCTGTCTCTCTCCATATCACCATATGCTGCGTATTCTCTTCTGTGTCATCCGCGCCACAAGGATGCGCTGTTTTATTTCAAATCAAAGCTAAATACACGTAGAAACAGCACATCCTTGTGGTGCGGATGACACACAAGAGCATACACAGCATACGGTGATATGGAGAGACCTCCAGGTTTTCATCCAAAATATCTTAAATTGTGTTCCGAAGATGAACGGGGCTTTTACGGGTTTGGAATGACATGAGGGTAAATGATTAATGACAAAATTTTCATTTTGGGGTGGAGTATCACTTTAAACAGTGGTGGATGAACTGGATATTTACCTAAAATCTGTTAAAACAAACCCAGAAAATATACCTTATTTGCTGGTGATGAAGAGGGTCTTTTATTAAATTTAACGCCTGAGCATGAAGCTTAGTGAGTTGCCTTAGGCTAGTCCTATTTTTCTGAAAGATAGGGCTAATTCTGTGCTATGCCATGTGAATGATACTTTGTAGGCCATAGTTGCATTAATGTTACACTATGTGCTCAGGTGACTCTCTATCAAACAGTACAAGCTACACTTATGATTAGATTAATTATGGAATGTGAGGTATGCATACTTTTAAATAGAATGCATAATGCATTTTAAAACTTGAAAGCAACAGAAGTACCCCCTCCGGTGCTTCTGTAATTGCCATGACTTTTTGTCATGAATATGTTAATTTTGGCTTGTGTTTATGAAACATTCAGCATCTAACAAATACTTTTGACTGTAGCAATCAGCCCTCAAATTGCAGTATAAAGAAATGTGTTGCATATTGCTTGCATAAACAATTCTGTGTTCAGCACTTAAAGTTGCAGACACATTGTATATCAGCATTCTGACAATGCTGGCAACAGTATGCCTGCATAGTGTCTAAATTGGTTTGTGAGGCAAGACATTCCCAAGTGTTGCATTTCAATCAGTATTTGTTTAACTTGCAGGAAAATATGCTATTTCACATTTGATTTACCATGCTGCAAGGTGAGTGTACAATTCATTCTATTATTTGATGCCTATTAAGGGTAGATTGTATGTTGTTATTTTTAATCGGACACTGTTTCTGAAGGAAAATGGCTCATGTCAGCATTAAGTTAATTATAACCATTTCCCTCATGTTTTGATTTCCATCCCTGGTTTTTCATATCCACGTCCATTACAGTGATTCACAACCCAACCAGAAGGTATAAAGTAGTATACAGTATAAATCTTTTTGCCCTTAAATGAAGACTTCTTGTAAAGTTGCCTGACACCACAAGCTCTCCATAAGAGATACAACTGTGTAAAATGACATAAGGAAATTGGATTTCAAATGAAGGTCTACAACTGTTTAAAACTCTTTCAAACGTTTAGTTCCTGGCTTTGCAGAGCTTTAACAGGTTAAGGCCATCCTACTGAAGATTATGCCATAAAACATTTTAAGGCTGATTCACACACACAAAAAAACTTTTAAATTTTTTTTTTTAATGTAAAATTGTGCGAGTCCGACATCTTTGACAGTTGTGCCATGTTTTTTTTGTGAACAGACCCGAAGATTCTTAATTCTGAAGATTCAGTCAAGTCACATTGCAGCTAATGATGAGGCTAACAAGAACCAATGTTACTTAATCAGCATTACTTACATTACTGTTTTGGGTTAACTTTGTGTTCCTATAAACGAAGAAAGCTAAATGGATTTGGAACAACTTGAGGGTGAGTAAATGAGAGCTTTTTAATTTTTAGATGAACTATTCCTTTAAAGACAAATATGCTTGAACATACTTTGCTTACATCTAGCAGATACTTGGTCATTCTCTTTTATTGCAGGATTCACTCATTGCTGTTACACTCCACGTCAAGTGACCTGGGGTTAAGTGGTTTGTTCAAGGCTAAAACAGTGACAGTGTCACAGCAATGCACCATGGGTCACCTCAACCCAGGATCAAACCTGTGACCTTTGTGTTACCACCCACTACTGTAGGCTGCATCCACCAAAACATATATACGCATTCTATGCCTGCGGCCCAAAGGTCATGGGGAAGTTGTGGCCTAATGGTTAGAGAGTTTGACTCCTAACCCTAAGGTTGTGGGTTTGAGTCTCGGGCCGGCAATACCACGACTGAGGTGCCCTTGAGCAAGGCACTGAACCGCCAACTGCTTCCCGGGCGCCACAGCATAAATGGCTGCCCACTGCTCCGGGTGTGTGTTCATGGTGTTTGTGTGTGTGTGCACTTTGGATGAGTTAAATGCAGAGCACAAATTCTGAGTATGGGTCACCATACTTGGCTGTATGTCATGTCACTTTCACTTTAACTTTCTTCTCTCTGGTAGGGTGGATCTTCAAACAACCATCTGGTGCTCACACTACAAGAGGGAAAGATTATTCTCAATATGTGCAATTAGAGAAGTTGTTAGCTATGCAGTGCTGCTAATCCAGATCACACACATAACACAGGAAGCACTCCTGCAGTGAACGCTCAAAAGGCGGGTGCAAACCGCAACATCACATATTCACCTCTGTATGTTATGATGTTTAGCTAAACATCTGTGCATTCTGAGGTTGTGTCTTAAGGGAAGAGATGGAAAAAAACATGCATATTGGACCCTGTTTTTGAAGGTCTGATCTAAGCAGTTAAACCTGAACAAACTCTTTCTTTTCTACTTGACTGGAGTTGTTTAAAACGTTGCACAAAATATGTAGCTGCATAATCAAAAGGTTATCTCATCTCTGGATGTACAAACATTGCTATCTCTCTGCTAATGTTCTAGCTGCTATATTGTGGCTGCGGAGCCCCATAGCGACTTATCCTGAGAGAAAACCAACCTCCCCTGAGGAAGAAGAAATGAAACCGTTGTGGTAATCTCTTTATTGTAGTTAAGGGAGGAAGTGGCATAGATATGCCTGTGGGCTGTTGTGTGAGCAGTCAACGAGGATGTTGATAGAGAAATCCTGTTATTCATAAACTTGCACAAACATGCACTTTCAGTTACTGTTTGTTCTCAATGCTGAGGATTTACCTGTTTACAGAAAGTTGGAATAAGGAGACATTTTCCAATTGAGGTCTCAAAACAGTGGCATAAACTGTTGAAAAAGAAAGGGGTGTTTCAGTTTGTAATGCAGTACAATAGATCCAATGAATATATGCAAGAGAAGGAGGTCAAGGAGGTTTGTTCTCCTTGTTTGAAACTTCACAATGACAGAACAGTTTTTCTTATGCAAGTGCTATATTTTCAGGAGGCATTTTTTTGAAGTGAGAAATATCCTTTGAGCAAAAAGCTCCTTTACCCATTTTGAAGCCAGCTTAACTCTTCAGAGCTTGACAAATCAAAGGCAGTTTTGCCTCTTGGCAGCAGAAAAGGTCTCCTGCAAAACAGAGACCTGTACAAAGCATAGCTGATGGGCCGAGACAGATATACGTTCTTTTTCTTCTAAGTGAAGATTCGCAGCAAATAGGATTACAACTAATGGTGTTTGACACACCTGGCCTTGCTCGTCTAGAACCGTGCAGCTTTAACATGTTGACATTTCCAAAGGTTGTTTTGTCAGGCTGCTCTATGAAGCCGAAGCAGGAGATAATGACATATCAGAGGCCGTGGGAATCCACGGTAACAGAGCCACGGGTGATGTGTGTTTTATAAGGCCATCTAGAAAACATTAGCTCCACCAGAGTGGACCGCAAATCAAATGACCTCGAAGCTCAGATGCTGGTTAATGTGAGGATGGCTGCAGGTGAGTGGAGATGAAATGTTCCAGTGCAGCTCAGGATGGACTGAGGGAAAGAAACCCCAAACAGTTTACTTGATCGAATAGCTCACAGGCAACGATTGTCATGACTCAGCCACCCTTTTTTCACACTATAAGATACATAAAATGGTGATGTGTGCAGTATAGTGGGATGACAGCTTGAAAGGTTGTATGTTCAGAACCAAACCATGATCATTTCTGAGCTATTACCGTTGTGTTTTTGATTGGGGTTGATCCAGAAGTGATTGTCCCAGCAAATCTTCTAAGGTCTTGTTACTCAACTGGTGGAACATTGTACTAGCAATGCCAACGTAAGGTTTCCCATCCTTTTCCATTAATAATATTAATCTAGAAATAAGGTTTTAACTGTATTGGGTTTTTGTTAGTTGAGGGTTGTTCGAAATGACAGATGAAATGTTGGTGTACTTTTGTTTGCTAATAGTCCTTCCTAACTGTATCCAGTAGCAGGTCATTGTCTACATTGCTAGTCGCCACATTTTATAACTATTAATTTGCATAAAGTTGATTTCTGCTAACATTTATTCAGCGAACTTCACTCATGTCGCCAGAAATAAGAGACTCTGAGAATAAATTACTTGAGAAATGGAAATCAGAGTGTAGACATTGAGGAAGACACTGTCGCTCTTTTATTAAATTGTTTCTTGCGGTTTTGGTGTTCTGACTTTTTAGAAGATCATTGGCAGATGACTGTCTGGGACTGACGGCATGTCAGACAGTTCTGGGTGATAGTGTAATCATATCTTTCTTTTTGTTTGATTTTCATTGTAATTGTATTTCTGTAATTTTTCTATTTTGTAACTCTGGTTTTGACATGAATACAGCCTCATACTGTATGCGACATGGCATTAAATTCTGTATTACTATTATACTATTTCTACTTCTGGTTGATAGTATCCAGTCATCCTAGAAAAATAATTGATTTGCTTGGTGCTTGGTGCGTATCTAGAAATTTATACTACAGATGTGTTACCATAGTTGTTTATGCACAAAACCTAAAGTGAGCATATACATTTTTAATGGGCATTTTGGAAAGTATAGTGTTGTTTATTAGTGTTTCCATGATCATTCTTTATGCAGAATCCCACAGGTCACAATAAAACATGTAGATGGAAAGCAGATTAGAAAAAAAACATACATTTATCTTGTTATTGATGTTTGGAATCATACTAGCACAAAGATAAATGTGAATTTATACTGTGACCATTTGTAAAAGGTACACTTTTTATGTGAAATCCAAAGAGTAATAGCCAAAAGCTCATTGCAATTTCATTGCATTTTCCAACAAGCATTAAAGTGTCATAGAACATGTTCAGAGAAACAGAAGGTAAGAAATGACACTTTTTCTGACATTTGTTTTGTGCAAAAGTAAACCGTCTACCATCTTTATTAATAATCCTGTGCGAAGGCAGAGTGGGAATCAGCCACCAAGATAGGAGTGTAATTAAATCTACATATGGTTCAACTTGCCACATTTCGCTTGGCATTCAAATTAAACATTGTAAATATGGAATAATAACTGGCTTGTGTACAATTTTTTTCCCTCCTGAGATAACAAAAAGAGGTGGGAAGGAGAGGGGGAGTACATTTGCAACTCAAATGAGATCATAAACTCTCTTTGCGAGGTAATTGCAAAATCACAAGCTGTGGTAAAATATTGTTGCCAAATGATTTTTTTTTATTATTTATTTATTTTAAATTTTTTATGTGGTCTGCACCCTGAACAGCTTGATTGAGTGATTGAAGTGCAATTTGAGGAAATGAGTTAGTTATGCTACATTTTCTTGTAAGAGGTGCACAGGAAGGAAGCCGAGTTGAAATATGAATAAGTCAGTGAGCAAGTGCAATATGCATTAATATATCAGACAAGAGCATCATAAGAAATCGGAACATGTATTAGCTAATTTTGTAAAAGTGCGTAAGTGGCAATAAAATGGAAGTAGCAATAAAATCGTTTATTCCATATTGTGAAGTAGATTAGAGTTACGGATTACCAAAAAAAAAAAAAGTATGTGTGGAGTTTGGTTCAATGCATGTTTGTTGATTGGATTTTGAGATGTGGGTGTTGCACTCAAAAATGAAGGTAGATAAAGGGAAACATGAAAGGGCAGGGTTTACGTGGGCTAAATGATCGGAAAAGTCCTGCATACCTCAGCAGAGTGAAGTTTGTTGATTGTACTGAAAGATCAAGTTATGACATTTTGATTTAAAAATTACCAGGTCAAAATTGTTTAAAAAAAAAACTAACAAAAAAATAAAACATATACTGTACATGGATAAATTGTTCACAATAGGATCTATAACATGCATTTATAAAGTAATGAATTTTCATTTCATGCTGACTTTAACCCTTGGGCTGTACTGAAAATTCATTACCTGATTTGATGTTCCCAGTTTAGTGGCCTTTTAAAAATTGCTTGTAAATTTCTCACTATGCTGTATTATGACCAAATCTTGGATTCAATCTTGTTGTTAGCTTGTTTTCTTTTAAGTAGCAAAGGATTTGCATTTATTTTTGGAACAGTTTGGTTTTAGGTCTTAAGCTTCTTTTTTTTTTAATTGAAGCTTATGCACCCATTTTTGAGTTAAAATAAGCCATTGTGGATCATTTTGGCAATAATCACTCAAAAACTGAGGTGCATAAGCTCAGATCAATTATAGGCCCCATTCCAAAAGAAATACAAAACCTGTGCTAATTGAAATAAAACAAGTTGATAAAAAAGATTGAATTTAAGCATTTATATATAGCATAACAAGGTGGGAAAAAATCGGGGAAAATTTTTTCAAAAAAGTACACAAATTATCAAACATTTTTTGGGAAGTTGTTATACCCTGTGTGAGCAAATTCAGTGAGTTTTAGTCCAGTGTGATAACATTAACTTGCAGAGAAACTAACACATTTACAAATTGCAGTCAACTCTCTGATAAGTGCCTCTTAAGTTTCTGAAATATTTCACCACCACTCCACCATTAGCTTTGAATATTTGAGAGCTTTTCCCGGGACTCTCCAATTAACAACAAAAACAGATTTTATGGAAATGCAGGCAACAGATTTGTCTTTGTGGGACATGTTGCCCCCACGTGGACTTCAAAAGAGCACTAATCCTTCAATAATGAGAGTGTGGGGTGTAACCTTTAGAGCTGACACTCACAGTGTCAGAAAATAAATTACAGGCTGATGCCTCTGCTTAGGAGAAACTCTCATGAGACAGCATTATCATGTTATTTACCAACATTTAGAGACATTAGCATGGAGTTCAAAAAAGGTGTCTTGAATACTACTTAACCTTACATATTATGCATTGTAGGTAGATGTGAGTTTACTAATCCCCAACAAGTCATTACACACATGACATTATTATAACCTAAATATAATACAAAAGTCGAATATTGTGCAAACATGTTATGCAATAATAGTCAATGTTAAACATTTAAGCCACCAGGTGGCAGTAGAAGTCTACAGTTAGTAAATTTGGCTTGCAACCATAATGCTCCATGACATGGAATATCACACCTAATTACATTTTACAGTGCTTTGCATGCAATAGAAGCGCGAACTTTTCTGCCATTATTAAAACTGCATTCAATATCATATAGTTACAGTTGTCACCTTGGTTTGGTTTAGCGTCCCTGAAGAGGAAAGTATTATTGCTCAGAGGTTGCTCTTTCATAGTTCAGATGTAATTGAGTTCTTAAATGAGTATCATTTTTGTCCTGAAGTTTCTTTAGGGAGATAAAATAAAAATAATCTGTAAAATGATTAAAAGCATAGTTCAGATGATTTAGTCTAGAAAGAATTTTTGAGAAATGTTGGAGGTCATATAGAAATATCTGACTTTGGTATCTTAGCAAATTTTAGAGAAGATGTGAGATTATGAGGATCTTTTATATATATATATATATATATATATATATATATATATATATATATATATATATATATATATATAAAGAAAATAAACTGACAAGTAGAAAACTCAATCTTATTGCTGTCAAGAAAAAGCAAATGAAATATTAAACAGATCTCATTTATGGTATTTCTTTCCTTTGGGCCTTCCAGTGCTTTATGAATATTAGTCTGACCTTTGAGCAATAGAAATCATTTCTCAAACATTATTTCTTTTGCTTCTGATTCTGATGCCAGTGTCTTGAATGCATGAATGTGTTCAGATGAACAAGATCTCTAAGAACAGAATTTTCAGTAGCTGGAAGACGAAGCAGGTTGAATGTAATACGATCACTGCTCTCAAAAGAAAGATGTGTCAGAGGACAAGAAGATAAAAAATAAGAGGAAATGAGCATGAAACCATCCCTGTCACTCATGTTTAGAGGGGTTACAGAGTTTTATGGATTTTGATTCAGACATCATGTTACTTGCAATTTAGGAAATGGTAAGCCTATTTTTAGTGGCATATGATGAGATGGTCCTCTCTAACCACACAAAATCTGTATCCGTCTGCAAATGATTTATTTTATTATGTGTGTGTGTGTGTGTGTGTGTGTGTGTGTGTGTGTGTGTGTGTGTGTGTGTGTGTGTGTGTTTTGTCCAACACTGCTACTGACAAAAATGTTCGAGCAGCATACTGTTGCTATGGTTACCTTCTCAGATGAACACTTCTATTTGCAAGCATCTATTTAGCGGCAAGTGACATACTTGGAGTCTAACTATTATGGTTACTGAATAACACTGTTGAAACATATGTACTTATATGTTGAGCAATATGCTTTTGGGACCTAAACCCTTTGTTCTGGTTTTGCTTTGTGGTGGTTCAAGCCTTGATTTGGGAATCAGAACCACTGTATCACCTCTCTGACAATTCACAACCTGGTTGCTATACACATTGGGGTTTTGAGTATGGCTGTAGCAACAGCAGGATGGACACAAATAGCAAAATTAAAATTTGCATTGGGACATACAGTAAGTATGTAATTTTAAACATTCAGGGGAGTTTAGGCATGATGCTAAGAACTGAAATGTACTTTATTGTTACAGATCTTTCTGCTTTTTTTCTGACAAAAAAATGGTGACATTCCCAAAATATTTCTTTGTAAAATGTGTCAGGCTGTTTACATCTTTTAAACTCTGTTTACAGTATAATCAGCCCAAGGGCTTCACAGAGACGTGAATAAATAGTGAAGGTATTCACAGTTGAGCTCTTGTTTTCTAACAGCTCAGTCTGTTTCTCTTCTCTATAGGATTTTGTGAAATCACTAATCACGGGATGCAATTAGAAAGGAGACATTTTATGTTAATCAGACCTTGAGACCGTGTGTGTGAGTATACCTGCGCTTGTGTGTAATCAAATGTGTGCTTGTGTGCAAGCATGCATGAGTATGTGTTGACGACGCCAAGATCTGAGACTGCCATTGCTACCCGGCAAAGGTTAACAAGTTTAAGCACAGCTTAAGTTGAGCTCATTAGACGAGGGGGAGTTGTGCTGAACTCAGAAATCTGCATTAAAGCCATTTAAAAGCTTACTCTAATTAAAAACAGACTTTTTAAGTGTGTATATATGAAATGAAGCCTATTTTTATTTATTTATTTTTTTAGAAATTTGAATCTTATTTTATATGACATCAGTATTTGTTTTACTGCCATGACTTTATTCTGATTTTATTACATTTTAAAATATTTTTTTGTATTGCAGTAATGAGAATTTGTGGTAAAATATGTCATGACAATAATACAAAAACTACGAATAGTCCAAAAATATGCTTGATTCCTTGTATTTTATTCTTATTTTGTAGTTAAATATGATCCAGGCATTTTTTGTGAGACTCGCTTTTTAATGTCTCCATCGACATCTGTGTCTTCACACAGTGTTCTTTTAATTGCCCTTTAGAGTGTCGTTCCCAAGATAAAAGGGATTTTTACCTGCTTTTTGATCTTCCAATCCATTCTAGCAGGTTCTCTGAGACCTCAGGGAGAGACAGGCAGGATGAGAGGGAAGCAAGGTTGCATATCAGCACACTAAACAGAGATCTGAATATATGTGAAATGGGCTTTTGGACTGGATCAGAACAGCTGCGTTCAATCACTTGCTAAGAGTGTCTGCAAATATTAACAGTTTTAATCATCTCAAAATATTGTGTTACGAGTCACTTTAATTATTTTGACTCTTACTTTCTCTTCAGGGAAGCAAGAACATGTAGAGCCCTGAGGATATGTATTGTGGAATACTCATTTTACATGGGAGTTTGACAGGCAAGTGTTCCATTTCTATTCTACACACATGCTGGAAATATGATTAATTTTATGTCCATAAAATGAGTATTTTGTCACTCCATGATAAATCACTTCTGTGTTTGCAGAATTGTCAGTCTTCCTTTTCAGCACATCATGATAATAATTTTGCAGTATTTTTTGTTTTGTTTTGTTTGTTTTTTGCATGCTGTTAATGCTAATATTAATGTATGTCAGTGCTTTTAAAGCCGCAGTGTAACAACAGCAGTAGAAGTAGCAACAGATCTTCTCTTCCATATTGTGAGGTTTTTGACAATTTCAGGAAATATTGTCTTGAGTATATTTTTGTTTTATTTTTAGATTTTTGTGTTATTTTCTATAGACTGGTTGATATAGATCGGATTATTAGACTAAAAAAAAGCCTAGGGATAATAAACAAAGGTTTAGAATGACCTTTTTCACTTAATATCTATAATTATGTACATTTTATTATTGACAATTGTTTTTGAGGACCGAATAAGATCAATAACATTCATTTAGAAAAAAAAATGTCCATTTCATGCTGACTTTTAGGATATCTTTTAGGATTTTTTTAGTTTTTTCCTACATTTTTAGGTTGCCACATGATGTCCAGTGTAAGGTTTGGATCATAAAGCAAATCCAGAACCACAGCATTAGAACATACATTGCTAACTGGTCTAAAGTGCCAAAAAATGATGAAAGATTCCATTAGAAATTTGTTTAGTGGTGAGATACCATTTTTGACAAATTTCTTCTGAATAAACTGTAGAGTTGGGGTCCTTGGATTCAGACAGCAATTGTGAATGAACTTGGACTTGGACATTTTGGATGCAGAAATTTTCAGAGAAGAATCCACGTCATGTGCAATATAAAATATAAAGAAAAAATAAGTCACAGCATAAAATTAAGATAAAAGGATATTAATAAATGTCTCCCACTCAAACTCAATTGATTAAAAACTAGGACTCAACAGGGTGGACTCTGACCCAACACTAATAAACTCTACAACTCTGATACTGTACCTGTCTTTACAGACAACCTGCCAGAGTCAGGTGACCGATCAGAGCAGGATAAACAGCCCACCCTCCCTACCTGCTGCTGCTGAAATATCAGCCACCTGTGTGTCATTAAACAGTCCCTCAGACATGTCCTGTTTCCACCCGTTACATCCGTCACTAAATAATTCCTGACAGACATGGCGTCAGTGATTTGCTGAGGTAATTTGGTTCCCTTTCATCCAGGTATCTCAGCAGGCCGCACTTCCCTCTCCCAAACATCAATCAAACTGCCAGTACAGCTGATGTTCTTATTCTTCACAGATAGCTCTCCCCCCTGCATTCCTCTCTCTCTTTCATACGTGTCTCGCATGGGCTTTACTGCATATCTGTAGGAGGATGAATAGTTGAAAAGGACCATAAATATGGTCCATATGACATATCCGCTAAAGTCCTCAGAAGCCATATGCTAGCTTTATGTAATGAACAGACAGAAATGTTAGCAGAGATGGCCTTATTATTTGGAGATACCAGTTTTATTTATTTTACCTGAATTATTGTAACATTGGAGGTAACGTAAGGGACAACTTAGATCACTTGTGCCTTAATAACCATCACTTAATCACTGTTTGCAGATACAGTACCATAGCAATAAATGATAAGTGTCATAAACCAAATCCTACCTGTCACAAAATTGTCTGTGACTTCTCTTATAAAACCTTAGAGGCTTGCCTTAAAGCAGCTCTGATGTAAGACATTATAGACTGAACAGGCATCCTCAGGACTCATTGTGCTGCATTTTAAAACAATGATATCCCAAATGCTGCAAAGCAATACATTTAAGTTGAGTCAGCATGAAATATCCGGATATATTTGAAAATGGTGTTTTCGTTAAAAAATGCTCTCTGTCTACACTTGCGTTTTCCAGATTTTTCTCACCCACACTGAAACATCAGGAAATGTTCAAATCATCTCACTGCACATGCATAAAACATGATAAAAGCTCACTGAGATGATACAGAGAGACAAGACATAATAAAATTCTCATGATTTTCCTCTGGCATGATCAGTTTTGCAAAATATCTCACAGTCAGTCACCATTTCATGTTTTACCACAGGATAGCAAGTGAAAAAGAAAAAAAAAAAACATAAAAAATGCAGGAATTTAATATGAAGACTGCACAAAGTAAAATATCTTTAGCAGCATCGTGGAAGTGAATAGGACATAACAGGCACATACGGGTATAAACATAAATATCTATTGGTACGATGTGGGTCACATGACTAAACAAGTGTCTTCGTTTTGACATACCTGTTTTCACAGTCCACACTATAACATGAAAATGTTCAAATTTATCCACTAGGGAGAGAATCTTTAAAAAATGTCTGTTTTCGCAGGACAAAAGCGCCATCCCAATGTAGACAGAAAGCAAAAAAAAAAAAAAAAAAAAAAAAAAAAAAAAAAATTAGTAATTATTAAATTTTCCAGATAAAACATTATTGGAGTATGTTTTACATGAAAATTCTACTTAATTCTTTCTACTTAATTTCATGTTTAATTCAATATTACTTGATGTTTCTTTGTAATTATTAAATTGTCATTATTATAAAATGAGTTAAATTTCCTAGCATGTAGCAATTTACTGAATGAGAATAGTTTCCTATAGCTTTATTATAGTAAATCCTACTTCACTTTCTTTTCAACATACTTACGTTTTGTTACATGAATGAATGAGCGAAAGCACAAATAAAAGCTGAGTACTGTTAAGATTTTTAGTGAAGAAGTTCTGTTCAATATGTCGGTAAGTAAATAATGATCAAGTTAATTCTAAGGTGCACTATCCCTTTAAAAATGTGCCTTGACTCTCTATTTGCCTCTCTTACAGCACACTAACCATTCACTTCAGAATGATTTAATTTGTTTGTTTAGCCTCATTTGTAAACATGGACGAATGTATTTAATGGACTGGAGCACATTTTCAAATAGCTTTGATATATAGGCATTAAAATTCCATTGAGGAACATTTTCAACACAGCAGCAGAATATGAAACGAGGAAGATAATGGTTTTGTTCCAAACATCCCTCTGGGTTTATAACAAGGCCAGACAATAGCCGTGGGTTCGATTTAATAATGCTTGTCCCATTTCCTCTATCTTAATCCAAACTAATTAAGCTTTTGGAAAGTTTCTGCCATTTGAGCTCACAGACTAATTCCCCATGAGTGGTCTACTTCACTCCAGGACTAATAGAGAGGAATATCCTTTGTTCACCATGTATTTTTACATATCTCTTTATTTGATAATAGTTTGCTTTTTGGAGTGGGGAGTGGTTTGGTGCATTACAACACACTCTATGCAAATATAGACTTGTTGGTCATATTTTTTGGTATTGTTTTCAATCAGGGACAGCTAGAATAAAATGCTCGGAAGAAGCTAGACATCTCATGTTTTAGGATGAGCTGTACTGCTGTCTAGACAGGAAGATGCCCACTGCGTTTTTCATCACCATCAGTATGTTACATAATCAGAGAAGCATTATTTTTAGGACTTTTGGTCTGCTGTTCACGTTCTTGTCTTTTAAATAAAACCAACAGAGGGAACTGTGAACAGAATACTGCACTATAAAGCTTATATATAAAAAAATAAAAAATCTTTTGATTATACTGGATCTCAGGGCTGTTTTGTATTGTTCAGCTAGAAATTATGTGAACATAGATGTGACTGCATATAGACATTTCCTTGATGAGATCCTTTTATACATACAAATTCTGTCATTTACTTACCCTCGTGTTGTTTAAACACCACATGCATTTCTTTCAATGTTTTCTTTGACTGCTTTGACTTTCATTTTATGAACAAAATTAACTAAAATATGTTTCAATATAATATATCTTCTTAAGTGTATTATGCTCACCAAAGCTGCATTTGTGAAATATTGCTATAGTCTCTTTTTTATTTTAATATATTTTAAAGTGTAATTTATTTTTAATTGCAAAGCTGAATTTCCAGTAGACATTACTCCAGTCTTCAGTCTCACCTGATCCTTCAAAAATCTGGACTATTTAATGAGAACAAAGTTCAAAAGACACCATTTATGTGAAACAGAAACTTTTGTAACAAAATAAATGTAACAACACAAACTCCTTAACACTTAAACTCAAACATTCTAAATAAAATTATCAAAATAAAAAAAAAAAATTTAAAAAATAATAATTTTATTAAAATTAAAAGAAAGAAAACAAAAAAAACTTCCTGACCCCATTCTTTTCAATAGTGTTTTTGGCCGTAGTAGTATTGCTCATCTAATTTTATCATTTCCTATTAATTAGCCCTTGATTCTGCTTTTTACAATAACAACTGTTCATAGAAAAACTATCACTCCATTATGTGTGTAATATAAAATTCCTCTTTTTAAATGTGCACGTCAATAGACTTGAGTTAAGAAACCAGAGATCCCCCTCAGGAAATATATTATTTTATCTAAAATCTTAAAAGAGACAATCCCAAAAAAGATTTCAACTCAAGTGCCCACATCATAGCTGAGAAATTGAGTGAACAGATTGTGCAAGCCAGCCACAAATTGTTTCTGCTCAATTAGAGAAGACATCTCTACTCCTTCACCCAGGCGTTCTGACTCCTTCTCTTTCTTTCTCCCTCTCTCCCTCTGTTGATCCTCAACACGTGCGTTTACAATCACCTAAACCTGCAGTATAGGGGTGTCTGCGTGACTGCATTTCTCTGGCATGTGGAGAGTGGAAAAGATGAGGGGATTTGGCTGTGTGTGGATCAATAGCATTTCTGAGTCCAATATCTGAATTGATGCTGGATGGCTAGCTACTGCCTCCATGAAATGGGCCCGGGCCTCATGGGGACCGTATTAGTGCAGCAAAGAGCTTTAATAAGAGACTCATGTTAGCCAGAGACTTTAGGGAACCTAAAAGAGTTTTTTTTTTTTTTTTTCATAAGTTCAGCATAAACACAGTTCCTTATTTTGAGCTGTGCACAATGAAGGCTGAAGGAAAGTGTATTTTGGGGACAGAGCGGGACTCAGGGCTTAGACAGGAGAGGTATTTTACTCAGGCAGGGAGCGTTTCTGCCAGTGTTGACTTTAGCATTAAATACAGACCATTACAGAGAGGTTGGTAAGGAGCTGAGGACTGTGGAATATACTCTCTGACCGCATATGGTTTCCCTTAGTTTAAAAAATGCACACACACACCCCAATATGCATTCACATTCTCTCACTGGGATGTAAACATTCATGCATGGATTCACAGTGTAGAGCTGTAGGCTTGCATCATTTCAACATGCATCATTTTCTTGTGGCAGTGGCATGTCCAGGCAATTTTTTTATTTTTTTTTTTATTTTTTTTTGGAACTCAAGTGACCCATGTGGTAGCAAGGCGTAATACATCACCTGACATAAAAATACATTTTATTTAACGTTCCCCTAATATGTTCCTCTGAATTGCAATTCCAACAGTTTTTTGTTCTCTTTCTCTTCTTCATTTCTCATCTGTTTTAGCTTGTAATCTACCTTATACTTGAAACTTAACATTGTTAATGGCAAATATGGGTGGCTGTTATGATAAATTGCTTATGATGTTCCTCTTACATGCTTTCTTTAATTGTGGTTATACAGTTTGACTGGAGCTGTTGAGTGAAGGGAACATAGTGCAGCCACACTGGCATATAAACAAGGTTTAACTTTATATTGAGGATGAAGAGTATTCTCAGGACAAGGACGTTTTTCATAAATGTCAGGTCAGGGAAAACTGTCGTTTGTTACCTTTCAGTAGTTTGGGGTCAGTACAGGAATTTTTTTTTTCTTCCCCAAAGGAATTAATACTTTTTCAGGATAACTTTTACCTTAAAAAAAAAAAAAAAACTATTTTCAAGTAAATGCTGTTCTTTTGAGCTTTCTATTCAAAAAAGATTCTGAAAAAAAAGTACAGTGTGTCATGGTTTCCACAGAAATATTTTGAAGCACAACAGTTTTCAACACTGATAATGTTTTTTGCGCTTCAAATTAGAATGAAGGATCATGTGACACTGAAAACGGGAGTGTATGCTGCTGAAAATTCAGCTTTGCCATCACAGGAATCAATTATCTAATATTTTTGTATGTTACCTTTCACATTTTTGCCATTTTATGAATCATTTTGTACTTTATGTTAAAAAAAAAGCTTCTATATCCAGGGTAAACAGTGAATGGTACATAGCTTTGTTTTAATCAACAATTTAAGATATCCTTCATAAATTGACTTTCATAAATAAATCCTTGCCGAGAAGCATCATTGGAGTAAAAAGTGTGACAACTAGCATATCTCACCTATTGGACTTTAAGATGGCCAGTCACAGGTCATCGCTTCTAATAAAAAGCATGTGCCATATGCATAACTGTAAATATAATGTAAATGCCATACATACATGCCTCATGTCCTGTCAACCACAGAATTTTTGGACATAACAGAACCAGCCTTTAGAAAGGATCAGGATAAGTGCTTTACATTTTGATCTGTATTAATATAATTTCCATCCCATAAGCTACAGGAAGTGTAGGGGGAAGAGGCTGCGTGGGTCCCAGCTGCATGTGGCATATGGGTGTTATGAATAAGATATGGAGTGAACTGAGGCACTGTTTCAGTCATAGCTTTGAAGCAGAAAAGTGAGTAAGCTTCCACGTATGCAGTGTAGCCGACAGACGGTCTGAGCTTACTAAATCCTTGGCTCTAGTTCCACAAGTGGACTGACATTAAGTGTGTCATGGTGTATTCGGTCACTTATCCGTCAACTGTGATTCTAGCCTTGAAGGATTTGATAAAATGCAGTTGTTGCTGTCATTGTACCACCTTTACCAAAACACATCCTTAGGTGGGTCTAAATATTAACTGTGGGTGTCATCCCCCACCCATCCCCCATCTCTGTCTGTGTGTCTAAAATGATTCAGACAAGTTGTCCCACAGTCTGTTTATTCAACAGCGCACTGCAATATGTTGTGAAGAGGTTGGATCAGTCCTGGTGGATGGTTACAGGATGTTCTGGCTTGGTTTTCAGCATGAGATGGACAGTTGGTGAAATGGACAGCAGATTGTGAACAATCTGGCTTGAGCCTTTCGACGGCCATACAGTACACAAAACAGTTCATTTGCATACTGCTGGCATGAAAACCCAAAAATCAATTCTGCAATCAAGGGCCAATGTTTCCCCTAAAATGAAAAACAGAGCATTTCCTGAGAATGATACCTCTGTGTGGAATAACGCTGCATATCTTCCAGGTTTTTTTTTTTTTCTCTGTGGATCCAGAGCAAGCGATAGTTTTTGCATTAATACCATCATAGATATTGTTTTGGGAAAATCAAAGCTTGTCATCTGGGGCTTTTTTAATGAGAACAAAATTCGCTACAACGGTTTTAAACACTGCGTAGTTGCCAATGCAGATGGCCTAACCCTCATTACCATTCATAGCACTTGCATGTGTCATTTTCTGATCTAATTATGACCAGCCTGATGGCAATAGCCAAAGTTAACAGGCTCTGGATATTTTCTCTGTAGAAAATACATGACAAATGTTTAAACTGCAGAAATACTACCATCTTTATGACCACCAGAGCATATTATTCAAGTGCAAACTGTACTATAGCATCAGATTAGGGCTCTTTGATTTACAACAATATCTGTTAAGTGTAGCTTTGATGGCTGAGAAAAATGATGAAATGTTGTGCAGTAAGTTATTTAAGCTGCAAAAGATAGAGAGATGGATTCACAAAGAATGAATTGTGCCCACTGATATAACACAATTTATTTACATGTGTTGTCTGCATTGTTTTTAGCACTTGCTTTTTGTTTTAGGACATGCAAATCAAGTAACGGCCCAATTGCAGCCACAAAATCAATGCTGACTGGCTTGGTTCTGAGTTCTAGATTAGGGAGGATCAGTGTTGTAATTGTTAACTAAAACTAAATCTATTAAACATTGTTTTGTTAACTGAAATAAAGCTAAAAAAAAATTAGATGGTAAACTTAAACTTTTCAAAATGTAAAAAATTACAAATGTTATGATAAGAGAACTGATTCCTCTTTGTCAGTTCATGATAAACCTATGATCAACATGCTGTGTCCGTTTATATTACACAAGCAGACGGAACATGCTATGTCCGTTTACACTAACACAAAGTATTAATAAATGCAAATGTGCCAGCAATACCACGACTGAGGTGCCCTTGAGCAAGGCACTGAACCCCAAACTGCTCCCCGGGTGCCGCAGCATAAATGGCTGCCCACTGCTCCGGGTGTGTGTTCACGGTGTGTGTGTGTTCACTGCTGTGCACTTTGGATGGGTTAAATGCAGAGCACAAATTCTGTGTATGGGTCACCATACTTGGCTGTATGTCACGTCACTTTCACCCTTTTCACTTTCACTCTTCCAGGTCTTATCCATGCTAGGTTGCATGGATGCGCAGGGAGTTCTTGCCCAGAACAGAACCATACCGGCAATCCAAACTGTATGCTAATTGTCACTCATCTTTGATGATAGTGGTCCTGACACAAATCAAGCATAGCATTAGTCCACATCAGTCAAGCTCACATCAGCTGTCTCTCAGCTGATCAACATCTACCTATAGGATACGACGCCCATCACAGCATCCATATATAAGGTCCTTCAGTATGATCAGCAGCTTTTGCATTGGGTCAACAGCTAATTACCCACCTCCATCCCCAGCTCCTTCTCTCGTCCAGTCAGGATTTGACCTTCTGATTCCCCTTTGAATCAGACTAATTTATAAAATGTGTACATTAAATTATCGAACATTAGTGATATCTGGCATACATTTATGTTGGTTCTGCTCTGTTTACCCTATGGGGGGTTTTCGCTGCTCTCCCTGCTCTTATACATGCTAACCTGCATGGATGTGCAGTGAGTTCTTGCCCAGAACAGAACCATGCCGCCAATCCAAACTGTATGCTGATTGTCAATAATCTTTGACGATAGTGGTCCTGAAATATCAAAATGAAAGCAAATTCCAAATATTAATACATTCTATAATAGTGTATAAAATACTAAAATAACACTGGAGAGGATGCAGCAGACTACCACAATCTAGTATAGTCCATTTAAATTGTCACTGTAGAATGCTGTGTTACAATGAATCAGACACAAAAATGTTTGCACAAAAAGGAGGTGTATTTGTGCTTAACAAAATGACAGTAACTTAATTTAAATATTCACGGTGCAATGCTATTTCTGTGCATTTATCGCCTGGTTAAACTACATTGTGGGTGGTTATTGAATAAGACAATGGTTTTTAATGAATAAAGATTTTGCGCCTCATGCATCATAACCGTCAATTGAATTTACCCTTAGAGGAGTTTGCATATGCACTTCACTTGTTTGAAGGCTGTACTGCATTGCTAAATTTATTGTTTTGTTTTTTTGTTTCTTTTAGAACTTCAGCGAACTGTTGCTGTATTTAATTAATTATAAGTTAAAAATCTTCTGACACCCATTAACACTGAATTTTATTGAGACATTATTGCTCATCTCATTCAAGGCTGTAATCTGTCACATCTGTCATTTAAGAGCATTCTCTCTCTCTCTCTTTCCTTCTCTCTAAAATCTCTGTCACACTCTTAATTATGAATGTGGACTGAGGAATCGCTTCTCTCTCTCTCTTCACTATTAAGACTCCCTTCCTCCACTTCCTCTTCTTCTCTTCCTCCTCCTCCTCACCTCTGTCTAATCCTCTCTTCTCCTCAGTTCCTCCTCTCAGGCCCGCAGGCTGATTACCCAGTTTTGGCAGCAAGTGCGAGTGAATTATTTAAATCTCTGTTAAGCCTGAGAACGTACATCAGTGTGAGAAATACTGTAGATCACACACCAAGGTTGAGGTCAGTTCTAATTTAAATTGCAAATAAAATCCCATTCTAACCACATCAGCGGTAGACAATGAAACAGAAGTACTTCGATGTTCTTAAGCATTGTAAATGGAGGGGGATATAACTGGAGAAATGTTGCACTATGAAATGTAAATTAAAATAAGATCCTGATACTTATATTAGGCACATTTCGATTTTTAATAAGGTTAAAATATTCACATTCATGTCCATGAATATACAGTATATAAAGATGCTGTATTGTCTTTTACTACATTTTTTTACTTGGTGTTGTGCAACTTAATTATTTAATATACAAATATTCCATCTCTCTGTTAAAATGATGTCATGAGAATTGTGTGATTTATAATTATAAATTTTTAACTGTTATGTGTTTATATCTTGTAGGCAGATGGGATAGGCATGGAATTAGATCTATCAAAGCCCTGGAGTTGCATGGAAATCATTGTTCATGGCCTGTATATAATTATTGAAAATATTTGAATTTGTTATTGAAACCATGTGTTGTTGTTTTTTGTTTGTTTGTTTGTTTGTTTTACAACTTCACACTGCTTGGAATTTCATGTAAATTATCACATGGTGTTTGTTTTAATATTGATTGTTCTTTAACTATTTCATTTCTAACCAGCAGGAGGAGCAAGTGGAAAACACATTATTATTATTATTATTATTAATTATTATTATTAATTAGTAGTAGTAGTCATCAGTTATCACTTATGCACTTGAAAATTAACATGTTATTATTTGTTTAGTTAGAATGCATTAAATTCTAAATGTAGATGCTCACTCTTATGAACAAAAAACGGAAAAAGAAACACATGTCTTTATCCCATAGTTGCCCCTGACCTTTCTTTAAAATCCCTCACCCCATTGTCTTCTGCCTTCACTGAATTTCCATCTAAATTCATGAAATCTCCTACTAAGATATTGTAGTTAATGTGGGCTTTTCACCAAACAGTGGATGACTGCATTGTTTGACCACGTCTCTTCTATACAGTACAGAAAATCAAGAATAGAAATGGACTACAACTAGATGCTGACCATGGGGTTTGCACCTCAGGTGGTCTTGACTGTGACTAAAAAGGCCGATGTGGGACTGGCAGAATTTGTGATGGGCTGTATTCACTCCATCTTCATAGAAATTACATGAAAATGCATTTCTGGATCATAGGTAAACAGACAAAATGAACTTAGCCCTGTAGCTAAATTAAAACATGGTTGCCAGAAGCCTGTGTTTCATGGAGCCATTCTGTCTTTCATTTCTGTGTCAATCTAGTCTGTCTGCCTTCTGATAGAATTGAATTAAAACGTAAAATAAAATAATAATAAAAAAAACAACAACAATGTACGTGTGTGTGTGTGTGTGTGTGTGTGTGTGTGTGTGTGTGTGTGTGTGTGTACGTGTGTGTGTGTGTGTGTGTGTGTGTGTGCTGTATATGTATATGCACTCCTACATTATGGATGAGTAAATCTGTTTTATGAGAAACCATGAACATGTGATACATTTCCTTGCCTGCCAACTCGAGGGACCAGGATGTCTGTGTGGTTCCAAGGTAATGATTCACAGAAGCTGATAAAAGGGTTTGAGGTTGACTGGAGGAAGCAGCAAAGTACAATTTTTGTTTATTTGTTTATCACAAGAAAAAAGTCAATATCTGGTTGAGATCCTACTTAGTCAAATAATGTATATTTGATGTGTATGTGTGTGTGTGCATAGTCTCATTGCAATTAGGTTCATTCATCTTAAATTATGTTTTTAGGTTACCTAATAAAACATTTTTGCAGTGCCAGAAAGTGCTTATAAAGTGCAAAAGGTCACTTTGGATATGTAAGATGTTAGTCAGAGATTTAACATCTGAATGTCAAGTAATCTTTATACTCTGGCAATTATAACAATACTGCCAGCTAAAGAGCCTCACATAACCACACAACAGAGGGACAGAGATGTCATGGGGAAAAGAGCACTTATCCTCTCGTAATCTCCTCTAATTTATACAAAAATAATATGAAAAAGCCAATACACTTCTCTGAGAGAGAGCTAATACTAGAATGTAAAATAAATGCCATCAGTCATATGCATAGGCCTGTCCACGTCTCTCACATTTAGAGCTGATTTCACTGCAAAATAAGAATTTGGATGAGTGACATTTGAATCATAGCTTGAAGTAAGATGAAGCAAGAGCTTTTCTACCTTTCACTCATGAGGTCTGCCACCCCAGGCTGTGTAAATTGGCCTATTCTGAGACCCAGAGAAAAGAGGTTGTGACAGTTCATTGGGAATTTCATTTTTCTGGGTTGTGGAGTGAGCTATATATAACACCCGTATTTTTCACCATCCTGACACCTTTGCATCATGTGGAGACCTTTTTCTTACAGTCTTATGGAATTCAGCCTCTGGCCAAAACCAGCTCTTCTATTGTGTGTTTTTCATCACCTACTAATGCAATAAATGCTTATTTAAACAGCCAATATAATGTGTGATTATGACAGCTTAATGGAGGAAAAAGAGACCAAGGATCAGAGTGATAGAAAGAAATACCTTCTGCATTAGTAAAGGTTCATCCTGGGCAACTGTCTTGGCCTGTTTAAAAGGGTGAGGTAAACTGAGGGCATGCTTTAAATGGAGATGTATGAAGGAATGCATTGTGTTTGAATCATAAAACCTGCACTGCATTTTATGCGTGAGAGACTTTATCTACATAACGTGCTGCACTGTTTTAGTGAGCAATAAAAATGTAAAATAACAATCTGGTTGCTGTCGTTTGCCCCAGCTGCTTCGAGTTTAAAACAGCTCTTACAACTTTTGTCAAGGAAATAAATAAATACACTGTACATAGTTTGTGTTTATATGTTGAATGAGTTACAAGAATATATTTGTATCTTACTTAAGTTAACGGAATGTGAGTTTGAATTTTTGCTTCCCAGGACTGCAGAGGCTTTGTTGTTTCAGCAAAAAGAGACAGAGCAGTTTGAAAATAAAATAAAAAAAAACAATAAAGGAATGGTTTTAATGGTTGATTTCGATGTGATTTTCAAACACTCTATTGTAGGAAACCAGAAACAGCATTCAGAAATGTACAGTATACTGTTCAAACGTTAATGCCATAAGTGAAATGTACAGTTAGTCAATGTAAGTTATCCAGGTCAAGGTTCATACAACAAGAAAACACTCCACCAAAGCTCTCAAACAGCATTCAGACATGTACAGTATACTGTTCAAACGTTACAGTAAAGAAATGTTTCTCGAGCGCCAAAGCATGTGACATTGAAGACTGGAATAATGGATACTTAAAATTCAGCTTGGCCGTCACAGGATAAATTATATTTTAAAATTTAATAAAATTGAAAACAGTTATTTTAAATTGTAATAATATTTCACAATATAATAATTTTTACTGTATTTTGAAATTTAAAAAAAAAAATCTAATCAACCCCATATTTACATATACATATTCAGACTTATGAGAAAAAGCATCACAGAAGGTTAGATGTCAGTGATGCCAAACACAGCCAATTCATGTCTTATAACAGCTGCAACACAGCAAGGTTGAATACGCAGGAGCTTGAATGAGATATGAGATTTTTTTCAGTGAACACATTTTGGTCTGTTAAATCTATTGTATGGATTCAAAACATAATTTAACGTTGCCTTTTTTTTTTTTTTTTTTTTTTTTTGTTCTAGGTCAATAGAATATATGTTGATTTTCATAAACCATTTTTTTTTTTTAAACATTTGGAAATAATTTTTGGAAAATGTTCAGTGTTGAAGATAAATACCATCCATTTGTCATGCTCCAAGACTGAACCTGTAGACCAGTACACAAGAATTAGAGGCTTCTACTCTGTTGTTAAGTTGTTTAAAGTCGTTTTCTCAGAATTCTGACCTCTTAGTAAAATTGTTCTACACCAAACTTGCATCAGCTTTTTGTGAAATACAGCTGGAAAAACACCACTAAGGCACTTGTGAGATATTCACCGGCCCAGCTTCACTCAAAGGCCAGTCAGTCTCAGTCTATTCATTTTAGCTCTGTGTGTTTCAGAGAAGAGGGATGTAGGCTATCCGTTTCTCCAGAGAGGTCTAGTTGAGCTGTCTGGAAATTGGCTTGTTCTGCTGACCTTTCGCTTTGATTAATGCGCCCATGCTGCCCCACTTCAATGGTGGTTAAAACTCCTCGACCGCAAAGCAGGGATGTGATGGGCTCTCTCCCGTCGGCCATGCCTCATACTGAGGGACCTGATATTCATCTAATGCAGTTATGTTAGAATGGGTAGGCTAAAAACTCACTGGAAAGCAGCATGCTAAAAATAACCACTTTTTATCTCCTCTTTATCGTAAAACGTGCTATTTCAGAGATACAGCAAATGATTAAAAGAAGTGTGCGGAGCATCTGTTAAAAGACACAATGATTTGGGCTAGTGTGTAAGAGGATTTGTGGGGAAAAAAAAGGCTTTAAACATCTGATTAACAGCTGTGTCTGATTCTAAGTGCTCTGAGGAATATTCCTCATTCCTGGATAATCCTGTTGATCTGACCCTGATAACGTGAAATATTTAAAGAGCTCATAAGGCAGCACTGTATTGACATTCTGCCTAGGGCTTTGTTCTAATGCAGTGTTACCTACCTTGTTTCCCCTCATAGATATATCCCAGATATATATGCATATAATATGATTAACTTTTAAAGCTGAAATAAAATGGAAATATAAGTCATGTAAAATTCAGTTAAAACATCATAAATTCATCATAAAGCCATTTTTGTTTTTTCCCATGTTTGGGTCTGAGTCTGGGTGGTATGTTATTTTCAGATGTGATAGAACATTAATCTTGTAGCACCATGCACTCACCGGTCATTTTATTTCCGAACTATTGTGAAATGTAAAACAACCGAAGTAATAAAGTGTTGCCCAGATTCATGTTCATTTGATTTGGATAAAACGGGAAAACACTTTTTAACGCCACTCACTTGACTTTTAGTTTTGAAAGTGTGAAATGTGCAAGAATCAAAATAATATTATTTTGCAGCATTGTCGTCATAGGCGCGTTTTTCCAATCCAATACTTTTCCAATATTTTCTAAATGTATCTTATTGTGAACAATTCATCTATGCATTTTTCTTTATATTTTTTTTTACCACATAATTTTTAAGCAAAAGGTCATAACTCAATTTTCTATCAAAACGTAAGACTTCTCTCTGGTGATGTTCTGTATGCCAGAATCTTAGGCCCCATTTACACTAGTGCGTTTTTGTTTTAAAAGCATAACCTTTGCTATCGTTACACCTATTGTTTAAACTACTCCGGCATTTTTGACCCTCGCAAACTGAGACTTTTGAAAATGCTGCAGACCCCGTTTTAGTTTGAAAACTCTAGGGTTGCGTTTCAGTGTAAACGGACCAAAACCGAGATTTTTGAAAACAATGGTGTGGCTGTCCACATTTGCTCTGCATATCTTTGACGACTGTGTAAACAATAACATCATGCGCATTGTTGTACCCATAGATGTATAGGTAGATTTCCCATTCGATCGCTCCAAGCATGTAGACGATGGGTATCCCCATTTTGTAATCAACGATTATAGGTTTTTGAATGAGCATTTTGACATTTTTATCCTGTTTTAATTATTTTAATCTTTTGACAGTCCTAATACTTATTTTACAGTCATTATTTCTATTTCGTTTGTAGGTTTAACAAGGCTAAATCTTTCAAAGGACATGTGAAACCTAGGGGTATCGATAAAACTTAAATAGTAACACTTCTCACTATTAACTAGTTGGTTATTAACATGCAAATTGCTAGCATTTTGGCTGTTTATTAGTACTTATAAAGCATATATTAATGCCCTATTCTGCATGACCATATTCTAGATCCCTTAACCCTACCCCATACCTAAACATAACAACTACCTTACTAACTATTAATAAACAGCAAATTAGGAATTTCTTGAGACAAAAGTCATAGTTAATAGTTCGTTAATAGTGGGAATTAGACCATTCAACTAGAATTCAACTAATTCAGCCCAAACTACTTGATGTAGTATAAACTTCGTTCAGTCGTGGCCTAATGGTTAGAGAGTCTGTCTTGTAACCCAAAGGTTGCAGTCATTGTAGGTGGGGGGAGTGAATGCAGCAGCAAAAATGGCTGCCCACTGCTCCGGGTGTGTGTTCATGGCGTGTGTGTGTGTGTGTGCACTTGGATGGGTTAAATGCAGAGCATATCTTTTGCGTATTTGAACCCTTTCCAAGAATGACTGTATGATTTTGAGATCCATCTTTTCACACTGAGGGCAACCGAGGGACTCATATGCTATTACTATTACAAAAGGTTTAAATGGTGTCTAATGCTCCAGAAGGAAAAACGATGAATGCAAGGAGTGTAAAATTTTGAACAGAATAAAGATGTGTACATTTTTCTTATTGATGACAAAGTTTAAACACTATTCTTTTGCAAACACTGAGAAATGGTAATCTAGTTGATATTAGAAACCAGTCCATTTTTTCCAACGAGTATCTTAAACCAGAGTGAAGTTTAAGACCTTCCGCTCTGGACATCAGATAAGATCACTCATGTTAGATTAAATGCACAAATACACCTGAGCTGGACAAGTTCGGAATCCAATTACCTGCAGTGCGATTTCCAAATTGGATTCACCTGACTAGAGGCTCCATATATAGGACTGCTGCCCCTTCAAATTACCCAGCCATCCTGTCTCTGGTGTCAGCTAAAAGACCAGAATTAGGGACTCAGGAATGGATAATCTTGTTTGCTTTTTCCTCTCTTGTATTATGACAAATTAAAGAGGTCTGAAAGCCATATTTCTCAGAGTGCCTCCTTAACTTGTTATTACCTAACAGAATGAGGAATTGATTAGTATTGATTTACTGTCACACATTCACTGGGTTGCGGTAAGACCCGTAAGGACCTGGACTAAAGGTGAACTCATGTTCTGGTTAAAGTATCAGACCACGGAAAAACAAAATTAGACATCATTCACATCTCCTGTACCAGGACTTTTGCTTATGGATAGCATCTACTGGAGGTCAAAGCTGAAGGGCAAATGTTCTTTGATTTTTGACCCTACCAACAGTTACGGCATTCAGTGATGTTCGATTGGTGAATATGCTCTCAATTAAAGCCTTTTTGCCATCTAAACCTTTTAAAAAGCATCTAAGCATGAAGGATCTGCAAGAGTAGTGAGGCTTTGCCCGAGAATGTAAGGTGAGCAAGGTTAGACTGTATAAATTCTCTTCGGCTGAAGTTCAGTAGCCCAGACATTTTCCCCTCTGGCCTTATAGGAAATGAAGACAGCATTTATTGTCCAAATTCCTGTCAGCTCTCTCTAATCCTCCAGCTAAAAGAGGATATTCGGTCTGTTAGTCATCAGAGACTTTTTTTGTAAATTTCGTTTCCAATTTTGGCTGTGTTTTTTTGTTGTTGTCATGGCGACAGGATGAGTGGGTTTTTAGGGAGCATTCTCTGGAAAACAAACCATTCCCTCTGGTTCAGTATGGTGGGTTAGTGTGGAAAGGTGATGTTTTTGAGATGTACGAACACAGATGGTGATGGATACGAACAGGCTGATGAAGGTACCATGAATTCTCATTTTCTTTTCTTAACCAGGGCATACAAGGTAAAAAAAAAAAAAAAAAAAATCCACTTTTTTTTAGGAGCGTTCTCATGCTCTGCTTCTTGAAAGAAGGTGGGATGAAACAATGGGTTGTGAACATAATTTATTGCTTTGGTAATCACCATGAATCTGTTTTTATTTCCATCTTTCTTTTCTTTTTTGCAGGCTGTGCATGTTTGCTCTTGGAAATCATCTGTTCCTGAACATCATCATGGCTTGACACAAGATTCGGTTTGGATTACCACACAAATTGTTTTATTTGCTGAGCTTTTAATATCTGTAAAGACTATACATGAGATTTATGATTGCTTATTTGGTATTATGGTGGGTTTAATTCCAGTCCAACCATTCCAGTAATGCATTGGAATGCCTTGAGGTTGGATCCCAGTGGATTCCGCAACTCAATCAAGGGTAAGTAACGTAGAATGCTACACTAATGTTTCCTATCGAGGGAAGTACTCTACTTCTCATGGAAACAACCATGTTTTATCACAAATTAGATTATATTTAAGCCAAGCATTCAAGACTAAGTCTTGAATGAATTGTTTTATGGAAATGAACTCCTGCTGGTATGTTTAAGAATCTAACTGGAGCTGAAACGTTCTAAAACAAATGAAGAAGCCTGAATGATTTTAGCGAGTATATTTAGTTTGTCTGTACAACTCAGATTTAATGCATATTGCTATGGCTCTTTTCCCTTATAAGCATCTAAATAAACGGTTACACTCATTAGGGTTGTCTTTGATCCAGAGTTCTTTGTAGTTACCACTTTTAAAGTGTATTGTTGTGTAATACGCGCATGAATTCATTATCAGGACTCTTATATGGTGTCTGCGGTGGAGGATATTTTGATATTCAAGTGGTGCCTCATTATTGATTTCCTTCTTGGCTTGCATTGCACATGGGCTGTTCAGTTAATGTGGCCTTTAGAGGAGAAAAGCACTGCTAATGATACACAAACAAGCTTGTAGGTCATATTATGTCAAATGATATTGATGGATTTTACACGAATATGCCTGCAGAGTGCAAATATAAGAGCATTAAAGATGAAACAATATACATAATTTGTCCCTGGTGATCAGATCTGATCACATCCTCATCAGCTTGTGCTAAAATGAGTTGTTCGGTGATGTTGGGGCTAGCAGCTCAGAAACTCCCCAAGTGATCTGTTTGAATGGTTTATTACAAACAGAACTTACGGATTTTTGAGAATAGATATGTTGTGCAAAAACTGTTGCAGAGTTCATCTTATTGTAAAGTGTGTGCCGATTTTCAGCACGTCAGAATGCAACAGTGCAAAAGTGGAGACATATCCTAGTCACATTTCTCCCCAAATAAAAAGAAAGAAAGGATTGTAAAAAATTAACTGGTCAGTGCAAAGGAAAAGTGCAAAGCCTTTTCACTCAAACTGCAGACGGTGTCTGGTTGTTGAAAAACTTAGCAACCCGTAACAATGATTATTGGTACCAACATTATAACCTTTGCTGAATGGAAATAATAAGCTTAATTTCCTGTAGTTATTTATTTATTTTTGTACCATTTATAAAATGTATAAAATATATTTGTAAATCATTTTATTACTTTTTTTTTATTTAAATCATCAATTAAAGGCAGTACAACAAATACTGCAATAATTAATGGTATAAATATTTAACAATTTGAATTCATCACATTACATTAATTGTTTATTAATTTTTTTTTTTTTTTTTTTTTTTGCCTCTGAAAAATGAAAAGAGGGTGGCTGCTTAAAGGGATAGTTCATCCAAAAATGAAAAATCATTCTGTCATCATTTACGCACCTTAATGAATTTCCTTTTTCTTCTTTTTCCTTCTTCTTCTCCATACTATGGAGGTCAATGGTGACCAGCAACTGTTTGGTTACCCACATTCTTCAAAATATATTATTTTATTTTCATCAGAAGAAAGAAACTCATACAAGTTTGGAACTACATGAGGGTGAGTAAATGATGACCAAATTTGCATTTTTGGGTGAACTATCACTTTAAGTAGCAAGACAATAATATTACAGCAAGGTCAGTAATTCAGCTCATAGATGGTATTTAGTTCACCTTGACTAAAGATGGATCTCCCAGGACCTCTTGAAGTCTTTGTATGCTATGGCCCACAATGACCCTCTTCTTGTGTGATCCACACTGGTACTTTATCAGAGAGCATTCAGCTTCACCCTGTATCCAACCCTTTCATGTTAATGTCCTCTAAATTATTTATCTTTTGTCCTCCCTCTCTCTCTACCTCTCTCATTTTTCTTCCTCCTCTCGCACACAAATCAAAGGCTTTTTCCCAGAGGACATTCTGTTGCTTACAAGCTAACTTCTCTATATTGTTGTGGCTGGGGGTTTTCTGTGACTCATTGCCAAGACATTAAGCTTTCTTTAGGACAGCAGACTTCTGTGGCTCTGTTATTGCATGCCCATTTAGTGATAAAACATGTGTAATGCTATTACTGACAGTGTCACTCACATTTCCTCCCTCAAAAACAGGTCAGTGTGATAGCGCAAGATTCATTGATGTGTGCTCCCCCATATTGGTTGGGATCTTTCAAAGTTCAAGTCATTTCTTATCATATTCTGAGGTTTAAATACACAGTGATATTACCATGAGAGTTTTGTAGCTTTGAGTCCATGTGTGTTAGCTTTGAAGTCCATGGTTTTCAGCTGTGGCTTATATAAATCATATTGTCTAGTACAGAAAGAAACTGCACAAGCCAAAGTTCCTGTTTCAACATGAAATACTATATGACAGAGAACTGCGTGAACTTTTTGTGCATTCACATGATCTTTAAAAGCTTTTGATAACTAAGCAATTTTATTTATTTATTTATTTTTTCTCGAATTCCAGTGCAAATCCGTCTGACAAAAGAAACAAAACCCTGCTAATCAGGATTTTTATTAGATCAGTAAAATGAATTACTTATAGTATATTCTGTAATGCTTTTTATTATTATATTGCTGCATTTTAAGGCCAATAATGACTTGCCTAGCTAATAGTTACAGCTAACTAATGTTGTATTTTGTTTGTTTTTTTTAATTTCCTGTAGTTTCACCAAAGTTTCACCAAATGACTCATGCTTGGAATGGATATGCAGAAGGAAAAACTGGTACATTTCAAAATCTCTCCATGCTCAAAATCAGTTTGACTCATGTATTTTAAGCTGAAGTCATGCTTGCAGTTTATTTAATGTAATAGACTATTGGCACACTTTGAGCAGACGGGGCCAGTGATGTCATCACAGCAGCTGTCCCCGTTTTCATGCTGGTTTTGGCAGACTTTGTCTCAAATTTAACTGGCCCACTTATTGCCCCACCTGAAACTTGTTACTTGAAATAAAATAAATGGTGCATCAGGCTAGAGTGACTCATTTACTGCATCAGACCTGCATACAGTACTGTGTATTTACATCTACATGCTATTAAAAAGACTCTCATGAGTGCACTAATTCCAGACCCCTGGCTTACTGCCCCTATAAATATATACATTCGCCATGAAGTCTGAAAGTTTTAAGGGACAATTTGAGACAGAGAACCAGTTAATTGTAATCAAACCTGTCACCTACATCTGTTATCAATCCCTTGTTACTTGAAATAAAATAAATGTTAACTGTATACAAAAACTTGTTACTTGAAATAAAATAAATGTTAACTGAAACAAAACTGTAAAAAAAAAAAAAAAAAAAAAAAAATCAACTTATTTTATTTCAGCTATAGTTTCAAAGGCAACATTCCTCATTTTCATTTTGTTTAAGTTACTACTAAAATAATTACGACTAAATAAGCTAAAATGAATAAAATAATGAATTGATAAATACAATATAGACAAATAAAGATATAAAAATGACAAAAACACAACATATTTACTAAAAAAAATACTAAAATAATGACAGACAATATAACAAAAAAAATTCAAATTCAAAAATTCTAAATTTTAACAAAAACTATAATAGTATATCAATGATACTAAAATAACCGTTAACTGGAAATAAAATAAAAAATGTAAGTTTATTTCAGCTAGTCGCCAAGGCAGTATTTCTAAAATAACAAATAAGTACTAAAATAACTCAAACTAAATATGATAAAACTAATAAATAAAAATGTATAAATACAATATAGACAAATAAAAACAAATGAAAATGAAAAAAAAATACTAAAGCTTTAACTAAAATGAAAATTTCAATATGAACATAAAATCTCATTCAAAATATTAGAAATAAAAACTGCAATAATATTTCAATGATAGTAAAATACAGTGATCTAACATTACCTCTTAAAAAAATACATTCATAATAAATCACTCTCAACCAGTTTTGGGGTCAGTGTGCAAGGTTGTTGAGCGTCGTCACCATCCCGTACATGTTTAAGGTCAAGAGATGTGTCTTTGGGCTGAATGGAATCAATATGATTGCCTGGTGTTTTGTAATTAATCTGCAGAGGGCCTTCGGGGTACCAGAGGCCTGGAGGAAGACAGGATGAAGGACACACTAATTAAGGACCATGCAAGACTACGGGACATTTGCTGCTGTGCTGTGCTGCCTCTGCGTTGATTGTTATTCATCTTGAACGCTGCCCGATGACTTGAATATGTGGGCTTAATATGTACATACTAATGCAGTATAGGGTGGACAGCAATCCAACTCTAATAGATATTATATAGGTCTATTTTAACCACTGTATGTGACTGAATGGTGTGCGTGTGGTCTGTTGGCACTGAATGCGTTCCCAGAGGAACATTTTATTGCTCAGAGGTTATTGTTTCATAGCTTAGGAGTCTTATAGGAGTTTTAAAGGACTTTAAGTGTCAATCTTGTCTTGGATATATTTCCTAAAATTCCTTAAGATAGCAGAGCTGGAAACAAATTAGACAATTTGTGTGGGCATATAAATAGGGTGCATTTATATGATCATGAAATACAGTAAAAACTGTTTTCTATTTTAATATATTATAAAATGTAATTTATTCCTGTGATGGCAAAGCTGAATTTTCAGAAGCCATTACTCCAGTTTACAGTGTCATATGACCCTGCAGAAATCATTTTAATATGCTGATTTAGTGTTAAAATAACATTTCTTGTTGAACGTTTCTTGGTCAGTGTTGAAAACATTTGTGCTGCTTAATATTTTGGTGGAAACCAAAAAAAAAAAAAATTCAGGATACTTATGAATAGAAAGTTGAAAAGAATAGCATTTATTTAACATATAAATATTTTGTTGCATTGTAAATGTCTTTATTGTCACGTTTGATCAATTAAATGCATTCTTCCTAATAAAAGTATTCATTTGAAAAAAATAAAATAAAAAAAAAAAAAAACTTACCCCAAACTAATGAACTTCAATTTGATTTTACTTTAAGTAATTGTTTAATTTTTATAAAAATATTTGTAAATATAAATATCAATGTATTATTTTATTTAATTGTATTTATTGCTTTATTGGAGGAATTTTTTTGAAGCAGCAGACTTCTAAAAAAATTTTGTTTTTGGTCTTGTTCTGTTTAATATGATGTATGAATGTAAATTACCATTTTTGAAATATTGTGTAATGCAGCACTTTTTGTCATTTTAGATGTACCATATATTGTCCAATAGCCCACCCCTTTAAATTAAAAAGGTTTCAGTCCAGCACAAAGTGGAGTGCAGAGGTGGATTCTGTTGTAATCTATCCCATATGTTGGTTTTCCGGAAAGCACACAGCTATAAAATCCCACTCTTGTGCAGGGACTCTACGCCGAGCCTGTGAGTAATGCCACCAGTTTGATTCTTTTGCAGCAGGCCTGTGCCAAGCTAATGAATAATGCCACTAGCTACACACACAAAGCTCTTCCTCAGGATATGAAAGATGTGTTCTCCTCAATGTTACAGCCAACAGCAAACAGAGTTGTTTCTCTGAAAAACAGAACACACAGTGTGTGTGTGTGTGTGTGTGCTAACAGATTGCATACTGTAGATTTATTTCATAGCTTTTAAAGTGAGGTGATGCTGCCGCCCACAGCCTCGAGGCTGTTGTTTTTGTTTCCTTTCACTCAGTCTGAGTTTACAGTCTTCGTCAAATCAAAAACCAAAGAATCACTATACAGCACTAGGTCTATGGAAGACTTTAAAAGCAGTCTAAGTGTCACAAATAAGGCAGAATAACCCAATGTGGATTGGTTTAGGAACATGCACAAAACAGATTCATCTCTTCATTTGTCAGAATGTTTGGCCTTGAATTTGGTCTTGTTTTTTCTTTTTTGTTCATCTTTGCCACATCAGCCAGGTCATTGCTGTTTTCTGCAGGAAGATGGCCCCTGAAGCCCCTGGCAGCCCGACATTGGCATCATCTCCGTAACTGGCAACTATATTGTCCACAGTAGCAGCTGTGACTCACCTCGGGGACGAAGCGCTGGTCTCACTGCACATGGTCATGTAAGACCAAATTAAAACCAATGCCAAATACAGTAACTGAGACACAGAGGAGACACTAGAGGACATTGACTGTCCTTCAGGGTGCAAGTTTTAATTTTCACATAAGTATGCAGATGCTGTTATTAGCTTTTTATGTGCATGATAATACTGAATGACTTAAAGTCGCCATGATATCAAAATGTACAATTCTTATTTTTATATGTAATATTATAGTGTTTATAATAGATGATTTATCTGTGCGCTTCATTCTTTTTTAAAAAATTCATGTGTCCTCATAATCTTTAATCAAATACATTAACCTTCCCTCCCCCCTCAAAATGACTTCTCTTCTATTTCTGTCATGTGCTATGGCGTGAGAATTAGATGGTATTGAGGATTAGATCATTTAATTTAATTGAGAATTTGACAATTTAGGCATTTTATATGGACACCCAACAATAAAATCAATATCATTTGAATCTGAAATTAAGAGTTGCATGAATTGAAAAAATCTTATTTTGTGGTTAAAATCTTTCTTCACCATTCACGCTTCTATCAGGCAGCTTTGAACAATGCTTTGTCTGTCTTTAAATCAGGGTTTTGTGTAGTGTGGAGATAATTTTGGGATGCTGCTTCTTTTAAATCAAAACCTGCTGTCAAAAGCAATTCATAAACTATTGCCATTCCCTTCCAAAATATCCAAGGTTTGCCTATCGCTGGCAGGGAAAGCCAAAGTCTCTCCACCTTTCTCAAACATGGAATCTATTAAGATGCAGCAAGCGTTTTCTGGCTGTCTGAAGGATAATGCATATTAAAAGCAGACATAGAGATTCTACTTTTGTGTGCTGTTGGAAATAATGGAAGAATAAGGGTCTCACTGCACTTTTATTTTTCAGAAAAATATTTTATTTATAAATGTTTTATTCCTTGGTGTACAGCTTCCTTCACGTGTAGATTTAAAGGTAAAGTGAATAATCTTTTGGCACTAAAGGAGCAAAGTATAAAATTGTATTACTATTTCCAAACAGGTTTCCCAAACTAAGGAGGATTTTAAATTGACATATTAGTCAACAGTGTAATATATGTCAGATAATTTATTTTGTTATATTTATATTAATGATTGAATTAGTTATTTTCAACATTTATGATATTTTGATTAAATATCTTTTCATAAGCAACCTTTATATTGCTGTGCTTTATATGGCATGGTAAACTGGGTTAAGAGAAACAGAAAAAGATACAAGTCACCTTTAAGCCATTTTTTGAGGTATAAACTGATCATACTGGCAGCAACTGGATCTAATTCAATTCGCCCTCTCATACCTAGAATATCAAAATCAACTGCGGGCAGCAGTTCCTTTTCCTATTGCCCTATAGTGCCCAAACTCTGGAATAACCTACCTAACATTGTTTGGGAGGCAGACACACTCTTTCAGTTTAAATCTAGATTAAAGACCCTTCTCTTTAACCTGGCTTACACATAACACACTAACAATGTCTAATACTCAAACCCGTTAAAGGATTTTTAAGCTGCATTAATTAGGTCAACCAGAACCGGGAAAACTTCCGATAACACCCAATGTACTTGCTACATTGTTAGAAGAATGGCATCTACGCTAATATTAGTCTGTTTCTTTCTTATTCTGAGGTCACCATAGCCACCAGATCCAGTCTGTATCCAGATCAGATGGTCACTGCAGTCACCCGGATCCATTACGTATCCAGCCCAGATGGTGGATCAGCACCTAGAAAGGACCTCTACAGCCCTGAATGTCAGTGGAGACCAGGACAACTAGATGAGCCTCAGATCCCCTGTAAAGACCTTGTCTCAGACGGCCACCGGGACAAGACCACAGGAACCAGTTGAGTCCTCGGCACAATGTGACTTTGCTGCAGCCTGGAATTGAACTGCTGTTTTCGTCTGGCCAGAGGAGAACTCCCAACTGATCCTGGTTTCTCCCAAGGTTTTTTCTCCATTCTGTCACCGATGGAGTTTTGGTTCCTTGCTGCTGTCGCCTCTGGCTTGCTTAGTTGGGGACACTTCATTTCCAGCGATATCGTTGACTTGATTGCACAGATACTATTTAAACTGAACTGAACTTGACTCTATGTAGAAACTATGCTCCCTAATTTAAAAGGAAATGTGAAGGCTAAAATAAGCTTATGGTGCTGGTAGTCAGTGACATTTGTTATGTGCTCACAGCTAAGGTTCTTGAAATATGTGTCTTGGAAAGAGTCTGGACTCCATCCAAGTATGAGAGGGAATTTGGCTCAGTGATCCACACTGTACACTGCTCCATCCAGGGAACCATAACAATTCCTCTGCTCTGTTTTCCTCCTCTCCAGCTAAAAACTGTTTCTCTTAGAGACCATACAATCTAGAGGCCTGTTGTTGCTGCTCAGTTAAATATCATACCTAGCATTTCTGTTTCCTGACCGAGGTAAGCCTGTTTTTATTATTCAGTCATTGAATAAAAATGCATGTTATACACAGTTATATAATACTATAGTTTCAAAAAATTTTTGGGTATTTAAGCCAGTAAAATGTTAAATCTAGTTGCATTAGCTAACAATACACTACTGTTTAAAAGGTTTAATCAATTGAGCAATTAATTTACCAACCATAACTTTTGAATGTTAGCATATTTCAAACAGAAATGTATCCCCAAACAATTAATGCTAGATTTTTCACAACCCCTTTTAAATTTAAAGTAATTTCAAGGTTTTTTAATGTGATTTTACTTTTACAAAATGTATAATGTTTAAAAATATATTTTAAAAAAAATAATTCTCTTTACATAATATGGAAGTATGTAAATCACCATTAAAAATGTTGTAGTCCAGGATTCAGGATCCAGGCTTAATTTCACTTTGTCCAGTTGAAAACAATGTGTTACCAATCACGATGTGTACAAGTCACCCCTTTGCTCTGCTGTGGTTACTGCCCAAAAGAGAGGAATCACTGGATCGCTCTCGTCTGTTCAGTCCCATTGTTTGAGCCAATAACAGCACACTGTGCAAATCTCATCAGCCTGTTTCCTGCTTCTGGCTCATAGCTCCTGTTTGTTTTGACAGAGACACAATACATCAGAGAGGATGGAGAAATATTTATCATCCTACTTTGTTTCATTGTGCCGCATTGTGTTCTGTTCAGTCACATTGTGTTTGACATCGCTTTTTCATTTTGTAATCCTTGACACATGAATACAGCCATTTAGTTAAAAGGCTGATTAACTGTGATGGTGATAAAATGGCATATACAATACAATCTGTCATGTTGTTATAGGATTTCACCTGTGATTTAATAATCAGCTGAAGGAATCCCTCACCTAAAAAAATGAAAATGGTCATTTACTCACTCACTGTCATTTACTGACATTCACTGTTGTGTAAATCACAGCAGATGTTTAGCAGAGTGTTCATGCTGCTCTTAGTAATAGATGAATGAACATGAATGAGACCTTGGGCAAATGGAGCTCCAAAAAAGCACAATAAAAGCATGAAGAAGCGCATATGGCTTGTGCACTATATTCCAAGTCTTCTGAAGACGTACGATAGCTTTGTGTGAGGGAAAATGTCAAAATGTAAAGCCTTTCCTCTAACTGGTGCTAGTAACAAAAGATTAAATCATCCTTTGAGAAGATTCTTATTGATTCCGTGTGAGAAGACACTGAAGATTTTTTCTCTGTCCCCTACGGCTCCTTATGTGATGAATATGTTCTTTCTGTGAGCGTGTTTGTTTGTTTGTTTGTGCGCATGTAAGTCTTTGACAAGATTGTCAGCCTCTCTAATTCTCTCTGGATTTCTCATCCTGACCTGTTTCACTTTAGAAGATTGGGCCATCAAAGCAGGACTGAGCCTGGGCCGATAGTTATTAAGCTCAGCAGCTACAAGCTTTCTCTGCATTTATATTGCATGGGTGGCATTTTGCTTTCCCTTTCATCTCTTTCTCTGTCCCTCTCTGTCCTCTTTCTTGCTTCTCTCATCGACTGTAGTCACTGTGAGCGACTGATTGCATTGGAGTTTGAGGAAAGCAGGAGAGAGAGAGAAAGCACTCTTACTCGCTTACATTATTTCAAAGTACTTGATACGTTTAGATGTATGCCAAACTGCTTGTAGACATTTGTACAATCCAAGAAAGCAACAATGAACCGCTTATGCACTCAAAAATGTAATGTCAGTCTTACTGATTATAATAAATCTCCTTTTAAAGTCACATACCTTAATATATTATCTTAATCTTAAATATATAATTATGCATTGGGGTTGGTAAGATTTTATTTTTTATTTTTTTAAATCACTTATACTCACCTAGGCTATATTTAATTAATCAAAAATACAGAAAAACAATAATATTGTGAAATATTATTAAAATTTAAAACAACTTTTCTTACAAATCTAAATAAAGCTTTCTATTTTAATATATTTTAATTTATTTCTGTAGTTTTATTTATTCTTGTGATGACAAATCTGAATATTTAGCAGCTATTACTCCAGTCTTCAGTGTCACATGATCATAAGTCATTCTAATATGATGATTTGGAGCTCATGTAACATTTATTATTATCAGTGTTGAAAACAATTGTACTGCTTAATATTTTTTGGAAACCATACAGTTTTTCAGGATTCTTTAATGAATAGGAGGTTCAAAAGAACAGTATTTGAAATAGAAATCTTTTTAAACATTATAAAAGTCTTTACTGTCACTTTAAATAAATTTAACGCATCCTTGCTTAATAAAAGTTTCAATGGATGGTTTGATTATTAATGTACGCATTCAAATATATAAAAGAATCATTTAATGCAGCTGGAGGGCCATTATAAAAGAATTTTGTAATTGATTTGCTGAGTGAGCAAATAATTATGTTATTGCAGAAGTCAATATATGCTGTTATATTGTAATTGGAGGTTTTAGTTATAGTTTGTGGATGTATCAAGATTGACATTTGAAGGATATCTCTCTGTACGACTGAGTGTATGTTTTATGAACATGTATGTGTTTATTTTGCCCTCCTTTGTCCCCAGAAGTATAGCTTAATCTTTCTTTGGTGACTTTTGGGGACATCCTAACTTGGAAAAAGGACTCATAATAAATTAAATAATTCAAGCATTCAAGGTCATATGGTATGTCCCTATTTTCATAGCTAAGTAAAAGCATGTTTGTGTGTACACACAGGTTGCAGGCGGTAGCGTTGCAGAGAAGCATGTTACGACTGGTTAAGCTATCAAACACTCATTTGTGTGCATGCATGAGGGTGTTCACACTCTCTCTATTGTAAATATTGGGGTTAATTCCCTTGGTAAATGGCAGCTGCAAACCATCTGTACAATCATTAATCAGAGCCTGTAACATGCCAAAACATGGCCACTCTTCTTATTTAAATAGCACTACAGAGCAAGAACACACACACACACACACACACACACACACGCACACACACATTTATAGTACTCTGTCTCACAGAGACAATTTACTGTTCCTGGCAATCTCAGTCAGTCGCTGAGCCAACACTACTGGGTGTTACAGCAACACAGATTACTAGATGGATTTTTGTTATTCAATTAACTGGTTGTAAATAATTCTGGCCATTCATTATTTGCAGCGTTCTTCCCAAATCAAAGCATAGCTAACCCAACTACAATGCATGTGTGAATATTGGTAAAAAAAAAATGTGGGATTCAAATTCAGTGTTTTTAAAAGAAAAAGAAGTCTCTTATGCTCAACAAGGTTGCATTTATTTGAATAAAAGATACAATAAATATTATTTGAAATGTTATTAAAATAAAAATAACTTTATTATTGTAATATATTTATTCCTGTGATCCAAAGCTGAATTTTCAGCAGGCATTACACCAGTCTTCAGTGTCACATGATCCTTCAGAAATCATTTTAATATGCTATTTTGCTGCTCAAGAAACATTACTTCTTATTATAAATGTTGAAAACAGTTGTGCTGCTTAATGTTTTTTGTGGAAATCATGATACTTTTTTCATGAGTGTTTGATGAATAGAAAGTTTGAAAGAACAGCGTTCATTTGAAATAGAAATGTCTTTACTGTCACATTATATCAATTTAATGCCTAGTTGCTTAAGAAAATGATTAATTTAATTAAAACAACAACAACAACAACAAAAAATGTACTGACCCCAAACTTTTGAACCTCAGTGTAATGATCAAAATCATGTTAACTGGGGAATTCCTGCAATGTCAGATGAAAAGATTACTGTTTTATGACCCACGCATATTATCGTTAATCTAAACAATTAAACTCATTCAGTTTATCTCAGATTGCTTGCTTTCCACATTTCTTAGAATGGATCCTCTGCCCATTTTTCCTGGTATATGATAAAAGATCAAAGTTCATTTTAATCACTGTGACATTACGTCATCTTAAACAAACAGGGGGAAAAAGCACTGAGCATTGGGGGCAAAATCTAAACACGTATAAATAATTTTCTCATAGGAGCGCAGAGGCAGACAGGATCGCAGCCTGCAGACAATACGGCAGGTTTAAAGAGAATTAAGCTCTGGTTACATTTGTCATATACTTGATGTTTCTACAGTAGGAGAAAAGAATATATATAAAAAAAATCACCCCCCTTTACAATAATAACATGTTGTTGCTTTGCAGCCTGAAGTGAAGACGGACACAGTTTTTGTTTTATCCATGTTGTGTTTACTCAGTGCAGCTTATAACATCCAAGTAAAAGATATAACACCAGAATGTCAAAAAAAAAAAAACTAATTTTGCACTGGTCTTGCTCTGTGGCTTGCTTCCAGGAAGGGCAGGAGAGTGCAAATGCCTGCTGATAAACACTCAGCATACTTAGCACACCATAACTCATATAGACACATGCGTATCTGTGTGCATGCTCTAACCTGAGTGTTACAGTAACAGAGAGGGACAGATGGACACTGAAGGTGACTTTTTACACATGCCAGACAAAGCAGAATCTTTTGGCATATAATAGCATGGTTGATCTGGCACATTTGGCCTTCACATAGAGCACTATTCCTAGAAGGCAAAAATCTTGTGATAAATGGATATTTGATGCATACTGCACACTAAAAATAACAGTTTCAAAATGATTGTTTGATTTTATTTCTGTCTATGTGTGCAGATTTATATCAGTCTGATGGTTCCCAGGTTTGCTACACTGTATCTGAGGAAGAACTGGATACTGGATTTGACAGAGGTTGAAGTTAATGGCATTGAACTTTTGAAAGATATTCTAGAGTTTCATTTGAGAAACCTACTGTGTTGATTTGTTTGTTTGTAGAATAATGTCTATTTTCAGATTTAAATACTCCTCAAAGTGATTAGTCACTTCACATGTCAGTCAGATAACTTTTTATTGCTAGATGTTGCTGACTAGTTGATTAGTTATTTCACTAGTGAGGGCCTTGGGTCTCTTTTGACTAGTTTTGGATCACATGACTTCATTTGTGCTTGTTCTGGAAGAGCATTTTCTAAATTAGTCATTTGAACAATTTTAACTAGAATTTTGCATTTAATGTGTTTTCCTTGACCTTTTACAAATACTAGTATATATATATTCTTTATTATTTTTGTGTATATTTATTTAAATGCCACAGAGTTTACACTTGTTAATATAAACTCTCTCTATAGACTATAGGGACTATAGGCTATAGTGACTATTAAATGAATCTCTTCTTGTGTTTTGGTTGATCATATTGCATTTGATTATGCTTAATCCTTTTACTGTATATTTGACAGCAGAATGCATATTTCTTGGGTTTGTGGTGACAAGTCATCGATGGATCACATGACTTCAGTTGTGTTTGTTCCATACATGCAGACAGCAGGAGGAAATGTCCTCTGTCCACAAATTGCTTCCCTTTGTACATGCATGACATTTTTCTATTCTTAAAGGGAAAAATAATGAAATATATTGTGGCCAAATAATTTTGAAATCATGCAAAAGTGGAAATAGAGAATAATTGGGATATTCTGCATTTACAAAGCTCACATTAAACAAATGATTGCATAGATCTACAATGGTCTGAGAAACAAAGTTCTTGCAAACTGCCTTAAAATTAATCAAGTGTTGCCCAAAGGCTAAAATAGCTGAATGACTGTTTTCGACACTATTTATAATATAAGCAACCGGCCTATATCTGGCAACATGCATTCTGCATTGGACTTGCTGCATGGTATATTGTGAGTCTCCATAAGTCACATGTTTATCCACAGACTAACCAACTAGTCAAAATAACTAGTCATGAAAGCCCTCCAATCAGTTCTTGCCCAGATCAAGCTGCAATGTGGACTAGGCAATATGGCAGTCATTAAAATCTAGCTACGTGAGACCAGGTGATAAAGATTCCTCTTTGGTGTAAACACCAAAAAAAAAAATTAATTAAAATTGAAAAACTGAAATTAAGAGCAGATGTATTACAACAAGAGTCTCAAACTGCATGTGTCAGTCACTGCAGTGGCATGTGACACTTGACCTCAAAAACCCAGCAACAAGACTACACTTTTACATCACTTTTATTTTACAAACCCAGGTCTAATATCATAAACATGTGCGTCAAGGGCCTCCCCCGGTGTAAAGGTGATGAGAAAGTCCAGGAGAGGAGAACAGAGGTGCCCGATCAGTTTACATGACTCTCCTGCAGAATGCAAGCTATGTTGTAGTGATGAGCTGCAGTGAACATGACAGTGTGGTTGGTTTGGTCTGTTATTATTGTAACTTCCTGTGGCTAACCATCATGCTGTGGGTGTGCACACACAGACACACAAACCATCAGACACTTGAGATGTTCTCAGAGTCCTGATGACTGATATAACAAAACACGACAAGGCCTTTTCCTTTGAAAGTGTCCATAGGAATATGTTTAAAGGGGTCTTATGACATTGAAAATAACATTATTTGGTGTATTTGGTGTAATGCAATGTGTTTATGCTGTTTAAGGTTCAAAAAACATTATTTTGCACATACTGTACATTATTGTTGCTCCTCTATGCCCCGCCTTTCTGAAACGCATCGCTTTTACAAAGCTCATCGGTCTGAAAAGCCAGTTGTACGCTGATTGGCCAGCTATCCAGTGCATTGTGATTGGCCAAATACCTCAAGCGTGTGACGTAAATGATATGTCCCTTACCATAGTATGATGCCGTGTCCCGGCGCGACGAGAGAAAAACATAAAACCCATTACAAACGAGGCATTTGTTTTATTCAGTGGGGACATAATTCCTGGTTATAATGACTTATACTGTCTTTTTACGTGTTGTGTTGCTTGTCGCGCCTCGTAAACATAAAACCAAGTCTGCATTTGTGATTGGAGAAATGACAAACAACGAGCACTACTCAACACTGCTCAAAACTCGCATTTTAATCGTCAGAGGAAAATTCTTTAAATATGAAAACATACTTACAGGCTGTGAGTCAGAAGTGCCAGACTGTCCTTGCAAAGTTGGAATTGCCCCACTTTATAGAAACAGCCTTTGTGCACAGAAGCATTGTAGGCTACTCTCCCAGGATCAGGAAACAGTCCTCCATAAAATGCGCTGCACACATTTGAATATTTGCAGCAACAATACTACAGCAAGAATAAAAGTTAATATCTCAAAACTATGACTTTTGATCTCATAATTTGACCTTTTATGTCGATTTGGACTTTTTGTCACATTGCCCTATAATTTTTGCTTTGTAAATCATATTTATTTATTTATTTTTATATATTTTTTTTCTTTGGAAGAGAATCAGCCTCCCTCGTCTTCTCTGAAAGGCCACCACTGGCTTTACACACTGTTTGAATTTACGTTTCATACTTATTATATTTTGTACTTTATATTATTTTTTCATCCAATTCTTTTTGATGGAAACATTGGACCCATAGGCCCTGGTTTATGACTCTGTTAATGAACCTGCTCTCTTTACACAAGGCTGGGAAATGAGCGATTGAGTTATTGTCTTTCCCTCCTCTCTACTGAGACTTCACATAAACAAAAGCATAAGGGATAATTTGATCATTAATAAGCTTTGGGAAAATCAACACCTGCTTTATCAGTAATAAAGCATGCTGATGCCCACTGCTTCTCTCTCTCTCTCTCTCTCTCTCTCTCTCTCTCTCTCTCTCTCTCTCTCTCTCTGAGCAGATCAATGGTAGCTTCACCCTCTCCCTGATTGATTCATAATTGATGAGAGCCTTTATCACTGTGTGTGGGGTGGGGGGATTTGATAGAGGAGAGCAGCTCTCACTAACAGCTCTGTAATCCTCACAAAAGTGGTGGGAGCCGGTCAGCTGGGGAAGAAGTTTGGCTTGCGATGTGTCCAGTGAGTAAAAGCGAGATTTCCATGGGTCATTAGTCACCGGTTGTTTTGCGTGTACGTAATTCGCACAGGCAAGGAATCAATTAGCAAGGGCACTGCTTCTCTTAATTAAACCAATGCATTGTGTGCAGCAATCAATGGAGCCACTCTCTGGATGCTATTGTTTCATATATGTCTGGTTTCTGTTGGATTATTTCTCACTGCATTTCTTTCTTTTTGTGGGGAAACAATTATTTGTGGGTGTTGTCTAGCAGGGTTAAAAAAAATTTAATTACTGTACATAAACAATAGCTTTTTCAGCTAAATATATCAAATGCAATTAATAATAAAATATGTTTTGTTAAAATATATAACAATGACTAATTCCACTAATTTCCAACAGCTGTTTCTTATTTTCATTTTGTTTCTTTAATTTCTCATTTTAATGTAGTAGAATAACAAATTAAAACGGAAATAATTTTTTTTTTTTAAATATATAGAAAAATAAGAAAACTACTAAAAATGAACACACATGAAAATTACTCAAACTTTAACTAAAATGAAAACCAAAAATCGAAATATTAATAAAAACTTCAATAGTATCTCAATGATATTCAATAACACTCATATGTGTGTGCACGCGTGTGTGTGTGTGTTCATATACTATATATATTATATTAAATAAATCATAACCTGCAATTCTTACCATTTTTTTTTTTTTTAAATGTGTATATATTTTTTTTTTTTCTTTACCGCTAACAAGCTTAGGTTGGCTTAAGGCGGTTTGACAGCTGAGTGGTCATCCTATTGTAGTGAATTATTCAAACATTATTTTAGCTAGGAAGTGAAGGGATATTTCTACTGCTCAAAATGAAATCAGAAAATATACTCACTCACCTTGAGAAAGCAGCATGGGTTTAGTATCTTGAGACAGATATCGTTTTAAGGCAGAGGAGGGTAAAGAGTTATGCATTACATTCGTGTTGAAAAGCAAGAATTTCTGTGCGAGACCCAGCAAGTGACACAAATATCAAAGCAAATGCTGGGCTGAATGCAGGAAGGCTGCCATGATGTGCATTTGATCCCCGATAACAGAAAAACGGTTTTAAATAAAGAGGCCTTGGAGTGTCTGTGCGCAAAAGAGAGAGAGAACGGAGAACTAGAGAAAGAAAGAAACAAAGACAGAGACAGAGAAAAAAATGCCAGACTGAGGAACCCCACTAGGAGGACAGTCAGAGGCCATTCTCATCTCTGTTCTGTGAAAGCACGCCAGTGTTCACACACCTCTGTCACATCCTCTCTTTATTACAGCAGCATCACTGCTTTGCACAGGATAGAAGGGAAACTAAACTGATGTACAGAGGGACAGAATTCCTCTGTGTGATTGAACCAATTAAGCAAATAAAATATATAGAGTAATTAGCTAAGTAATTTGTATGATATATTATGTCATATTGTACATCTTAAATATAAGGTACTACAGTTCAAATGGTGACGGAAGTAAGGCTGGATTTATTTGATGAAAAATCCAGTAATGTTACGATATTATTGCAATTTTAAATAATTGTTTTCTATTTAAATATATTTTAAAATGTAATTTATTCCTGTGATGACAGCAGCCATTACATTCCAGTCAGAAATTATTCTAATATGTTGATTTGGTGCTCAAGAAACATTTCTCATTATTATCTATATTGACAACAGTGTTGCAGCTTAATGTTTTTATGGAAATCATGATACCATGATGATAGAAGTCTTTTGTAACTTTACGAATGTCTGTATTATTTACCTGTTTGACTAAATTTATATGACCACAGTAATGTTTGGAAATGACATACAGTAGTTCTGCTCACATATGCATATAGCAAGTGTTTGGAAATGTCATTAAATTTACATATAAGACGCCAGATTTGTTGTAATTTGTTTACCCAACCTAGTTAGGAGAGCCACTTGTGTTCAGTTACAGTCTCCTTGGCTTTAGTTTGCCTGTTTTAATTTCTATTTGGCATATCTTAATATTTCCCTCTTAACACTCTCCACTGTGTATGTGCAGTGTCTTTGTATCACTTAAAGTGTGTTTATACTGTATGTGGTTTTGTCTCTTTGCTTGACCTGTGAAACGTGTTAGAGAGTGTTGCTACTGTCAGTTCCTCTGTTTTCTTAAGAAGCAATTACATGGGCCGTCTAGGGAGAGAGAATGGGCATCGTGTTTTGACATCCTCCTTAGAGATCATCACGGATGAAATGCTCCTAGTGTTTAGTCATCACATTCATGCTGACTCTGTTTTCAAGCTCTGACTTGCCAGATTGTTATCCAGGAAAATACAAATGGCTATCAGAGAAAGTACTGCACAGTCTGTTAAGAGGATAAGCATCAGTATGTTCCACAGAATCAATCAAAAGCCCAGGTACGCTGAATGTGTCCACACTTCTCGCAGGGATCTACTGTATATGCTCCGCCAAAGCTTTATTGATCTGTGTAGATATCTTTAAAGAATGAATTGACATAACACAGTCTGTCGGGATGTTAGTTTAGCTTGAAGGTGCGGGGAGGCAAAAAATCAATAGAACTCATTTCTGAATTCTTCAGAAATGTTGAGCTAAGCCTTGACTGAACCCGACTATGTGACTTTTCTGAGGGGGAAAAAATTGCCAAAAAAGCAATGATGGAAGGAAAAGCTTCATGATGGAAGGATGGATGGATGGATGAAAAAAGATAAAAGGATGGATGATGGAAATAAACAAGATAAAAGGATGTATGATGGAAAGAAAAAAGATAAAAGGATGGATGGACAGAAAGAAAAAAAGGATGGATGGATGGATGGATCCATTCGATCAATCAATGGATGGAAAACGATAAAAGGATGAATGATGGAAAGGAAAAAGGACAGACAGAGAAAGACAGACAGACGATAGATAGATAGATAGATCGATAGATAGATAGATAGATAGATAGATAGATAGATAGATAGATAGATAGATAGATAGATAGGTAGGTAGGTAGGTAGGTAGGTAGGTAGATAGATAGATAGATAGATAGATAGATAGATAGCTAGATAGATAGATAGATAGATAGATAGATAGATAGATAGATAGATGATACTTTTAGACGTCAGAACTATTGCTTTGAGTGTGTTGAGACAAGACAAGCCCATGGTGGTAAAGTGCTGATAGCACTGTACATTATTGCAAGAGTGGAGTGTAAAATAAATCATTTATAGGTCTGGATGACTTGGATGATCTTGAGACTGTGTGTGTGTTCTCTAAAGGACAGGTGCTCTCTTGCTGCCTTAAGGCAACCCACGGTGCCTAAGAGCCTATAACTGCAGACAGAACGCTGAATTATTATATGGAAAATTGAGCTAAGACCCAGACTGCAGAGGTGAAAAAAACACACTTTGACCTGTGGCGGTACAGTTTATATTTCTGGGGCTGCATGACATCATGTGCACTTAAATCAAGGTTTACAAGAAGTGCTTGAGAATGAACAGTCAGCGCTAGTGATGATGGTGGTAAATGGCAAGGAAATATACTGACAAGTGTCTGCTTTGTTACTATAAGTGTAGTCTTATTATTCTATGACAGCAGCTGTGCTATTTACATACATTTTCTATTTGTATTTACATTTCTATGATATGCATTATTCAAAAATAGATGTATTAACCCAGCAGGCTTAATGAGCCACCTGTCATTTAAATGTTATGAATTCCTGAAGGAGGCCTTATTTTAGCTTGTACCAATTCATTGCTTTTTGTTTGTATGCAATGCCTGCAATTTGCCCCTGTGTAAGTTATGTGTCTGCACTTTTTCTCATTCATATACAACACTTGAGCAGAAAATAATGGATTCTCCTGAATAATTCAGTGATGTGTGATTGTGGGCTACTTTAGTGAGTTCAAAGACCACTGTTAGCTCCTGCTGTTATAGTAATTCCTTAGGGTCTGTGGGTGGTGAGTGTGGCTTGAAGTGTCTCATGAGTTTCCTCCCCTGAGCTTTGTGTCAACAGATCTAAACTGGGCATGTCAGTGTGATGAATGAGTTGTGTACAGACTTACTGGTTTTAAAATGTTTAATGACATGATTGCACCAAAACACCTCAGTTGTGCAGACACTAAAGCAAGCATGATATTGAGCGTGAATCATGCTGGTAGGTAGGTAGGTAGGTAAGTAGGTAGGTAGGTAGATAGATGATAATTAGATAACATGTTGTTGCTTTGCAGCCTGAAATGAAGACAGACACAGTGTTTTATCCAGCTGAATTTACGCAGTGCAACTTATAACATCCAGGTGATAGATACAATACCAAGATATCAGAAAAAAAAAAAAAAACAGAATCACTGGGTTCGAAAAAGGTTCACCCCCCTTGTTTCAGTATTTTGTTGAACCACCTTTTGCTTTAAATACAGCCTTTAGTCTGTTGGGATCTTTAGTCTGTCTACTAACTTTGAAAATCTAGACTTTGCAATATTTGCCTGCTCTTCTTTGCAGAAGTGCTCAAGTTGAGTTAAATTTGATGGTGAGTGTTTGTGGACTGCAGTCTTCAAGTCATTCCACATATTTTCAGTGGGGTTTAAGTCTAGGCTCTGACTAGGCCATGCAAGGACATTCTCCTTTTTCTCCTTCAGCCACTGTGTGATCAGTTTTGCTGTGTGCTTTGTGTCATTGTAATGCAGCAGATTTTCCTCAAGAATTTGATGGTATTTTGCCCCATCCATTTTTCCTTCTATCATGAAAAATGCTCCAGTCCCTGCTGCAGAAAACAGGATATTACCACCTCCATGCTTTACTGTAGGAATGCTGTTATTTGGATGGTGAGCTATATTGGATTTCTTCCAGACTGTTTGGTGTTGAGGCAAAATAATTAAAATTTTAGTCAAATTTTAGTCTCAGCTGCCTCAGAATCTTCAAGGTGCGTTTTGGCAATGCTCAGTTGTGACTGCATGTGGCTTTTCTTGAGGAGTGGCTTTTTTCTTGCAAACCTCCCATACATATGGAGCAAGATTAGTCTCAATAATAATTCACGCAAAAGACACAATGCACAAATGTAGCTCACTTTACATGCATGAAACCTAATTCACATGCACGAAAAACGAAAAAAAAAAAAAAAAAAAATACATATATATATATATATATATATATATATATATATATATATATATATATATATATATATATTCACAAAAACCAAATCAGGTGCACAAAATAAGAATATAAATACATAAAATACATTTCACAAATGCAAAACACAATTCACAGATATACAACTGTGTACAAAAATTTGGGTTTCATGCATGTGAATTGGGCTACGCGTGTGCATTGTGTCTTTTGCATGAATGATTATTTAAACTAATCTCGCACCATACATACAAGTCACATTTGTTGTCACTTGCACACAATGACTACTCTTTGTCATAAATTCCTGCAACTGCTTCTGAGTTGCTGTCAGCCTCTTGGTCGCCTCTCTGACCAGTTTCCTCTTGGCTCTTTCATCCAGTTTGGAGTGACGTCCACAGATAAAAGTCAAATGGCTTTTTGTGCCACAGAGAAGGTGATTAACTACACCTGATTGAGTTTACAAGTCTTTTTTAAAAAGGGGGTAATCCTTTTTATCACCTGAATTTTTTATTTTCATTTTCTTTTAATTTTCTGACATGTTGGTGTTATAAGTTGCGCTGAGTAAATACAGCTGGATAAAACAAAAACTGTCTTCATTTCAGGCTGCAAAGCAACAAAATGTGATTATTTTAAAGGGGGTGATACTTTTCTATACCCACGACAGAGACAGACAGACAGACAGACAGACGATAGATAGATAGATAGATAGATAGATAGATAGATAGATAGATAGATAGATAGATCTCAGAATTGTGGATAGAAAGAACAAAGGATGGATGACTGATGTATAAATTAGAATAGTATGTAGAAAGAATTATGGATGGATGGACGGACAGATGATAGAGAGGTACTGTAGGTAGATAGAATGGTAAACAGAAAGAACCATGGCTGGACGGATAGACAGTATGCTAGAAAGACAGGCAGACTAGATAGATAGATAGATAGATGGATAGACAGATGGACAGATAGACTGCGCGTCTCTCCACCCGCTGACAGGCGGACGTCACAGACAAGAAACACCCTACAAATGACATGCCACGAAAAGAAATAAGTTACTCGGAGTAATATAATAAACCAGCTCACTTCCTCTGGCAATCGCAGAAGTGGCGGAAGTACGTCAGTTTGCCAGACTCCAAGCATTTACACTTCGCAGTGCGATTTGTGACGAGCAAGAACAGAGAGAAGAGGAGATGCGAATCATCCGCTGTCTCTTTAAAGCCACTTAGCGAAGCTTTGCGTATTCCGACAAACACGCCGACGTCTTTCCCTTCAGCTGCAGCGAGCGGGCAGCGTTCAGGAATGGACGCGTTCAACTTACTCTCTGCTGGATAAAGAACTCTTTTCCTGGTTGGATATGATTTGTTTTTGGTGGATTGTGTGCTGAAGAAGGATCTTTGGGGGATATAACAGCGTTTTCAGCTTGACGCGGACCGTGTTGTCTCGGATGGTTTCGTGGCGTCTCTTCATGCTGAAACTTACCGATGCAATAAGTATTTGTAAATTGTTTGACATACACGCGGATGCTTATTTTGTTGCTTCTGACACAGTGGGTCATGAAACGGGTGGAAATGAAAGCAGGGCCAGCAACATGAATCCAGCGCGCGGTCTGCATTACGTGCACACACTGATGTTGTTGTGTTCCGTTGCAACAAAGTTGCCGTGCGCTTGGAATTCACGCTACTGTAATTAAACAGCCATTTTGCACCTGTTTAATTGAAGCCAGGCGTTTCGATCCTGTAACGCTGTGGTTTGGATTATACACACGCCTCAACCTGCATGGATCACATTTGTTTATCACATTACGGAGCTTAACATCCAAGGTCATACTGTGAATTGTTTACAGGCTTCAGTATCTATGGGTGTGTTTTATTGATTGTGTGGAATCGATCGGTTTTGGCGTGATCGAGTGTCATTTTTTCTTTTTTGGTTCTTGCGGGGGGGCGGGGGGAGGACAACGCAACGATTTTAAAATGGAAGGGAAAGTGAAGCAGAGTCGCAGATCCCGTTCGCAGCGCGAGAGGGGACGGAAACGGGAGGCGCGCGCCGGGGAAGCCCGCGATCGGAGCCCCTCGACTGGTTCCGAACCGGAGCGAAGTCCCGGTAAAAACGCTCCGCCACGCTCGACATCCTCGAGCAGAACCCCTCGACCCCCCCGGAGGAAGAGACGCGAGTCTAGTTCTCAGGAGGAGGATATTATTGATGGATTTGCTATAGCCAGTTTCGTCAGTTTGGACCGTCTCGAGGTAAGAATCGGTTTAAATATTCTGAACACGTCCGACCGTCTGTGGCCGCAGCGACGGTTCAAGTTTTTTTTTTCTTCTTTCTTTTTCTTTATACGATTGTGATGACATAACCGCTTCTGAGGGTGTTAAACAGGTGTTTGCTGTTAACACAGCGCCGCATTCCAGAAGTTCCTTTCCAAGTTAGCGTTTTTGATGATATAATAATACAGGGATAGTAGCCGTCGTGACGTAATAGAGGTCACGTCTGTTGCTGTTTTCGCGCTGTCACTCTTGCAGAAGTGTGTCAGCTTTGTTTGACAACCTGGTCACTTCGAGGAATACAGTGAATCATTCTGAAGGGTCTGTTTGAAGTGTGCATAACAAGAAATTCAGTATCGACTTCAGTTTGTTTTGTGTTAAAGTGTTTAAATGATTCATGACAGCGGGAAGTTGCGGTTTTTATGGTTTTGGGGGATTTTTTTAATTTAGAGGAGCTGTAAATGTCACACATCTGTTAACATGCAAAACTGAGTCTCCTACAATGACTCTCCTGTGGCTATGACAAATACTGTCGTCCAAGTTGATTAAAAATAAGATTAATTAACTAAAAGTCTAGTTTAAAACCGTTGTGTTGAGATTTTGGAAAGACTAAAATACTCTACTTGAACCTTGAGTACGTTTTGAGTTGGAAATATCAAGGCATTTTGGGGGGGTTACTCATTTTTGACCTGTGCAAGTCATTTTTCCTTTTCATAACAGGTCAAATATGTGATATATAATTTCTTTAACCTAATGGCCTTAACACAGTTATGAGGAGCTTTATTATTTATGTTTCATGTTGTTGTTTTTTCTTGACCAAAATGGTTTCCTACTTGTTGGGTGCCACACTGACTTTGATTTGGCTATGTAACATGTTCAAGTAATATTTAAAAGCAAACTAGCTGCAGTGATTATTCTGATTATACCAACCTACTTAGGCCAATAGTCTTTTACATTACACTGCCTAGATATTTTTGAATTTAAGCCATTTTTTTTTAATTCAGAAATTGTAAAGTTGTAAGTTCATCATAGATGTATTATAGCCATTTTTATTAGTTCAGTTTTAGTGCTTTTTTTTGAATGGCCTAACATCATTGACATTGACCCATATGTAAATTAAAAACAGAAATCACTTATATTATGTCCCAATTGCTTCCTTAAGTCAAGGTAAAGTACTGTAAACCTTGTTTATAGAGTGAATGTGCGCTGTGTTTGTTTTGTGTGTGTGTGCATGTGTGTTCCAGACAGGATCACTGATTCATCAAGTGATATGTTTAAACTTGTTTTACCAATAGACAAGCTAATAAGGGCAAGTGAACGAGGGCTTTGCATAGGTGTTGTGCAAACAGCCTTGACAGAGGGTTGTATAGTCAGCTGAAGTTGTGGGTTATTATTGGCTAGCGAGTTTGAGTCTGTGTGGGTACATTCAAGACAAATGACAGTGGCCTAACATGACCAGTTAACTGTAAAAAAAGGGCTCAGTCACAAAAACAAACAGATATACTTCTACATTCACTGTGAAAACAGTTGGCATAGTACCTCTTGAGAGCAAATGATTTACATGTTACATTTATATAAAAAGGCCAGTCTGTGTTCATTTAAACATTAAACTGCTAATTGAGTGGTAATTTCTCTGCTTTGCAGACGTCTTCAGGCATTTGACCCTGATAAGTAGGCATTCCCTGGTCTGATTAATAATGACATGCTTACATTTTCATCAACACGTTCATTTTTGATAACAAACAGTCACGGTCTGAGCCCTAGAGACTATAGTCCTGCTCATATTAGTTGTTTAAAAGCACATCACTTAATATAAGTAGAAGGTGTTCTAGTTGGCATGATTCTTTTGAGAATCCACCCACACTAGCAGTGTATTTCAGGCAACTGCAGATAAATGCATCTTTCTCTGAACTTCTCCCTGTGTTTTGCATGTCTGATGAATAGTTAGAGTAGAGCTCTTCATCTGGCAATGGAAAAGAAATCCATCAGATGCATTTGTTTGATACATAATGGTTTGCTTCTGAATCAGCTTACCTGTGCATATGAATTTTTCCACATTTAAATGTCAGCTGTGGGATATGATGTGGTGTGGTAGAAGCTTTGAGATACATTTTTAGCAAAATTACATAATGTCTCCCAGCTCTTTAAGTCCTTCTGTGTAATAAAGTGCTTAATTGATAAGAATGCTGCAGTTATTCCCCTCTCATGAGAATGAGGAGGCTTGTGTGAGTGTGTGGTTGTTCTGGGTACAGGATGTGAATCCTCTTTGCTGAGCCGTATAGTTATATATTCCTCTGGGTTTAATGTTACAAGTTGGATATTTAATTGTATAATTTTACATGATGTGATTGTGAAGTGTTTTGTTTGCTTTTCTGTGTTATAGTGATGATCTGATCTCTCCTTGTTCTCCTTGTGACTATATCTGACTTCACTATAGACACAAAAAACATTTTATTCAATGATTAATAAATAAAATGAAAGCGAGGCTGATGATGGCATAGTGGAAACTCAGAAAGTTTTGGCAAGTATTAAAGCATTGTACTGTAATGTGTATCTCCAGTTTGAGTTGAGTCATCATGGCGTGTGTGTGTATGTATGTATATATATATATAATATATATATATATATATATATATATATATATATATATATATAAATAAAAATAAAAATGTTCCTTAAGGTTTTCCAGTGTTTTGTTTTTTTGCACAAAGACAAATATATAGGCTTATGTGGATAAGATTATATTAAACCCTCATATTGACCCTCTGTCTGAAATGATCAGTTTTAAGGAGGCAGGTCTCTTTTGAGGTCACTAAACAGCCACTGATTGGCTAACGTCATTGCATTTGAAGAAAAGTATCAGCGATCCCTTGATATTGCATGTGAGTAAGCGTTTTGAAAGCATTATCCACATAAAACTTCCAATTATAGACAAAGCATTATAAAATAGTATACTTCTGATTTGAAAAATCAGTGGATGAGGCCTATTGTGCGATGATGTAAAACCATTTATCGATGTCTTGCTCTAGCGGCAAATATCTTTGCTCGTGTGACATCACACAATATCTAAATGAACCATTTTTGGAGCTTGGTTATTTATTTATTCATTTCATAACGAGGAATATGTTTTAAGCTATGAAACCTGCAGGGTGTTTTAATAGTACAAAGACTTTTTATATGTCAAGGATATTTTGATGCACATTAACTGCTCTGAAGGTGTCAAAACTATTGATAACCATTCTAAATATTTCACATGTCAGACAGGAGGATGGAGAGATGTGGTTAGGCACTGGACAGAGTATTTATTAATGCTATATTTCACTTTTTGAAAGAGTTAGCACGTGAGTGTAGGAGATGAAGAGGTGGACATAAGGGAATGATAATGAAAACTGTGACCTAATATGCTTTTTTTAAAGATTCTATTGAGGTCATGTAGTTTCATTAGTGCTTGATTAACTTCAATGCTAGTCAACACTATGTTCTGAGAAAGACTGTAAACAGTAAGCAGTTTTCACGGCCACATTTGAAAATTCACCTTATTTATCACTTGTACTGTTTTCCAGGAATTTTTTTTTTTCTTGAAACACCCACTGGCAGAGAAAGCTGTTCAGGGAAGACAGAAACGACAGACTAGCGTTAGTGCTCCTCTGAAAATTGCAATAAAAATAATGGGGAAGAAATTGAGAGGAGTCATAAGTGGCTCATTAAGTAATAGAGTGTTTTCTTTTTAAACAGTCAGGCCTTTCCTGGTCCAAGTTTCTCATTCTGTGAAAACTATTACTGTTACACACTTGCACATTGAATTTGAGGATATGTTTTTCTGCTATGACTTATGAGCATATGAGTAATTTTTGACTTGTGTAGTTCCATCTGACACCACAAATGTTTGCTGTAAACTTGTTTCTGACGTGTTGGTGCCTGTTTTGACTTTCGTTTTCAGTGCTTTTGGTTATCCGAGTTGTGGTTTTCTGACTGTTTCTGGGTGTTGTTGAATCATTTCTCCAAACAAGTTTCAAATCATTATATGTACAGTTTTGTTGACTAAATATATCAAACAAGGCTTTAATCTAACCAAAGGAAATTCTTTTAGCTTCTTTATTTTATTGGCTTCTTTGTGTTCATGTAAGTGGCCATAAAATATATAGTATTTCAAGCAGTTTACACTTCTACAAGTTTAAAATTGGCAACTTTATACCTCGATATGGATTGCACATATATAGGATTGGGTAATACAGTTGAAAATTAATGTGATTTTATTATTATTATTATTATTATTATTATTATTATTATTATTATTTTGCACATATATATTTGTATCTTTACTCTGAAATAAAAAGGGAGATTTTATTATTTATTGTCATTATTATTATTATTATCATTTTATTTTTATTTATTTTTTTTACTTATTTTTTTACAGAAAGAGGAACTATAATGTTATGCAATAAATTAGTTATATCTACCAGTATAACTCTAAATAACTAAATCAATCCAATATATTGCCAAGGCCTATATTTGTCATTTTTTTTTTCATTATGGGAATCATTGGTGCTATATAATTGTACATTATTAATTTATTAAATATCATGTGAAATAGAAATTTCTTTGTTACAATTGTTATTTACTTATTATCGGCCATCAAAATACTAAAAATTAAATATCAACTATAATATTTACATACTAATACAATTAGTAAGGAACAGTAATATTTACCTACTTATAGTTTTACTAAAACGTTTTAAAGGTCATCTATCACTTTTATAAGGTGTTTGAACACAGTTTTGTGGCCACAGTCTGTGAAAACAACCAGCCTATAATGGTAAAAATCCACCCACAATTTTTTTTTTAATCCCAATAAATCATAAACAGTCTCTCCAAATGAACGGTTCCAGATTTCTCCCTTTAAAGCGTCATACTAGGGAAAGTCCCACCCATTTGTGACGCTCTCTGCCCTGTTAGCATAGACCCCACCCTGAGTGCGAAGCAACGGTCCACCATTACTGTTTTCTTGCTGTAGCTGCTGGAGATACAATGTCAGTGCCAAAAAGCCATTAAAAGTGTCGTGAGTTGGGACACACTAACGAACATAGGAGTCTCCATAGACCGTTAAAGGCACGGTGGTTCAGTTTCACTTTCGAGGGAAAAAAGGGAAAAAATGGAAAAGTCCTTTATGTTTGTGCTATTCGTTTTATGCCAGACTGCCTCACAAACGAGGGTCAGTTCAGCGCTGGAGTTGTGCAAAGATAGTTTCTGAAAGAGGGATCGATACCAACGATTTGTGCGCGAACGTCAGCTCCAGACAAAGTAAGCATCATGCGTCATATTTTGTTCTCCGAAAGAGCTTCTTGGCTCTCTGTAAGGCTAATGTTGCTAAAGCTACCATTGTCCCTGTCTGTTTTCACTGATGCTGTTTTCACGTGATACCAAAATGATATAAATAGGAAATAAATATAAATAGGAATGTGGTAGTTAAAAATTGCATATGAAAGCAATGTGAAGCCGACCGCTTGAATTTGTTCAGCTCCCCCAACTTTTTTTACACCCCTCGGGCCGGGGGCCCCAACTTTTTTTACACCCCTCGGGCCGGGCTTCTGGCCAATTTTCATGTCATAGTTCAGCAAGCCGGGCCTTGGGCCTGTTTTAGGTTTCTCGTTATTTTTATATTTTAGACATCCATCAATTAGTGATGAAAAAAATGCCTCCATATCCTGCGCACACTTTAGCTTCCATTCTCCGTAGAAACTATTGAATGTAGCGCACATTTATCTGTGTAGGTTTAACGTTTAAACATTGCTATATGCTTGAACTGATTTATATCTAAAGATTTTATTTTAGGCAAGTTGTGATGATTTGAGAAGGCTAAATTGATTGAATATAGGCTCACTGTCTGCCACTGGCCACTTGGTCGTTACTTAAAAAAAAAATGAATACTTATATTTAACGAACAAAAAATGCTCCACATGTTTTTCTAAATTAACTTAATAAAAAAAAAAAATGAAACTAAATATAATCACTTTGCTATTACATACAAAACTGAACTATTTTAATAGCTTAACAGTAGTATAAGCTGTTTAGGGAGATGGGGGAAAAAAGACGGTCTCGGGCCGGTAATTCTGATAAGCTGTCGTACACAGGCCAGGCTAGGGCTTAAATTTGAGGCCCGTGTAGGGCTCTAGAGCTCATAATGTGATAGCACGCGAAGGCACCATGAGACCAGCTATGTCATTTTTTTTTCTCGTGCCATGCTCTCCGTCTGTGAAATTCATAAACACGCATTTACTTCACAGTACAATCAGATTGGGTGATATTGTCCTGTTTTGCCTGGAGCATGAGATCTTGAAGCTCCGCCCTCTCCTGAAAAAGGAGGCGAGAGCACCAGCTCATTTGCATTTAAAGGGACAAACACAAAAATTGCGTTTTGGCTCATACCCTAAAAGTCAACAACAAGCTATACAAAATTATCTGTGGGGTATTTTGAACTAAAACTTTACATACACACTATGGGAATATCAGAGACTAATTTTACCTCTTGTAGAAAAGGGCATAATAGGTCACCTTTAACATGAAAAAATGCCTTGCAGGGAACTTTTTTTTTCAGTGCAAATTAATTGTTGAATTGTTTTAAATCGATTCAGTGAAGTGAAAGTTAATGGACAAATATTAAAACAATTGCCCTTTTCACAGTGTTGCTTTATTTAATATCATTAACATAATCATCATGATTATATTGGCAATTTTTGATAAATCACCAGGTCTTACTTGCACATTATTGCTTCTTAGTTGGCACAGTCGGAGTGAGAGTGTGTGTGTGCAGTCTTGTATGTTGAGCCTCTGTGTGTGTCTTAGAGCATGTTTTCTTTATAAATGGCGCTTGCTGTGAAAGCAATTAGCGTAACAATTGTCGACAAGCTCCTGCTCTGAACGTGAGATAGCTGCCTTGGCTCCACGGGGAAACGCCTTTATGGTCTGACTAATATTAAGAATAATTGCTGAGAGTGCTATTCCCACATTGAAATAAGATATGGAGATGGGAGAGGTTCTTAGCAGCCTATCTTCCCCTCTCTCACACTCATTCCCTCTCAGTTACCCTCCCCTAGTACGTTTTATTGCATTTATGCTTTGCTGATTGGTGTGAAACAAAAGGCCTGTAAGCCTCAGTAACCTATTCAGAGTTAACCTAGGTCTTGATTGGCTGAGCGCTAGCAGGAAAGGTCATCAAACCAATTGCAAAATGTAATTCTCTGTCCCGTTGGATCTGATGACTTATTGAAAAATGTGTTCCATTTGGACATACAGGGAATTTTATGTATACAGCTCATTTGCATGAGATGATCCCAGTTTATAAAAATATGTTCTCAGAATATTTTGCTAATATATTAAAGGGATAGTTCACCTAAAAATGAAAATGACCCTATGATTAACTTACCCTCAAGCCATCCTAGGTGTATTCTTTCAGATGAATTTAATCTGAGTTATATTAAAAATGTCCTGGCTCTTCCAAGCTTTATAATGGCAGTGAATGGGGGTCGAGATTTTGAAGCCCAAAAAAGTGCATCCATCCATCATAAAAAAGTACTTCACACAGCTCCGGGGGTTAATAAAGCATTTCCGAAGTGAATTGATGCGTTCGTGTAAGAAAAATATCCATATTTGAAACTTTATAAACTGAAGGCCTTTATTAACCCCCTGGAACCATGTGAAATACTTATTATGATTGATGGTAGGTATGTAACGATTAACCGCAAGCCTGTTGAAAATCGATTCAAATATATGATGATTCAAATCGTTGAGATGCTAAACAAATCGCAATTCTTTTAGGGGGTAGGCGTTTATATGAATGCATGTCTGAAGGGAACTTACTGTCTTTAGAAAATATAAAGAATTTATTCTTTCCATCCATCCTCCCTATAAATAATACAAAATAAAATAAATAAATCCATCCCTGCTTTGTTTACAGTGGAAACCAAGGAAACGCTTAAAGCACCACCTGCTGGCAGAGAGTGAATCTGCTCATCTGCTGAAGGTTCATGCAGATATTTTTATGTATAGTTTCACAAAACTGAAGTCAAACCATGCTTCAGAATTATACAATCTAATTTAGATTTAAAAACTGCTCATGTTGCATGTAGCATCTTTGTTTGGATCATGATTAAAATGCAGTGGTTGCCTCTAATTTAAAATGGAAAAAGCACAGACAAAGCCTTATTTTGTTTATACAAAGAGATTTATTTTGTGTTACTTATTTATTTGATTTAGGGCTTGTTTTAAAATTTCAATTTATTTTTGTAAATTACTTTTACATTATATTTAAATTTTGTCATTTAGCAGACGCTTTTATCCAAAGCAACTTACAAATGCAATAATATGCAAGTACTATATTAGTATATTATTATAGTGTTATATTTCAATTTTACAAAGAAATGTGCAGCATTTTGTCCAAGCAATAATAAAAGGACACATTTAATTTATAATTGGTCTTAAATCGAATTTTGTTAAAGGAAAAAAAAAATTGTGAATCGAATCATGAAATCAAAATCGTGATTTGAATCGTGTGTTAAGTATAATCGTTACATCCTTAATGGATGGATGCACTTTTTTTGGGCTTAAAAATCTAGCTTGGAAAAGCCAGGACATTTTTAAATATAACTCTGATTGTATTCATCTGAAAATCATATACACCTACTGTAGGATAGCTTGAGGGTGAGTAAATCATGGGGTAATTTTCCTTTTTGGGTGAACTATCCCTTTAAGTTGATAAACATTATTTCTAAATGGTTTTTGAAAGTTGCTAAAAGTTTTAAATTATTTTTTCCTTGCTTACATGCTTATTTAATACTTTTTTTTGCCAATTTATTATTATTATTTTTTTTCAGGAACTACCATATTTTGCACGATTTAGTAATTTAGTCATAGTCATCGGCTTTCTGTTTTTCTGTTTGAACAAAAAGTGTCAGCACCCTACTTGAACAGTCGCTCCCAGCACTTCTCTCTGTATTCTAGCTCACAGCTTAATGACTTCCTGCCAGGGCTAAATTATGTGCTCACTTCATAACCCTCCCCCCTCCCCCCTTCGGCCCTAACCTCCCCTCTCATGCACTGCTCCAGGTGCTGATGAAACCGTTCCCCTTCTGCATAATCATATTTCCTCTAACATGAGCCAAAAACAGCCAGACAGCCAGAGCTGATTTTCTCCGGAACTCTCCGCTGTACTCGTCCCTCATGATTCCATGACTTTTAAATGGTTAAGTGGGAGACTTAGATTCTGATTAGATACAGTATGCTTGTACAGAATTAGACACAAGTAGGAATTCTAGACAAGGCAAGGCAAGTTTATTCATATAGCACATTTCATACACAATGGTAATTCAAAGTGCTTTACATAAAATAAAAGAAAATAATAACAATAAAACAAGGAATTATTGAAATTACATTTTTTTTAAGAATTTAAGAAAAATGTAAAAATTGATTTAAGAGGTTTAAAATGAATTTAAAACAGTTAAGAATAGAAAATGATTATACATAAAATATAGTGCATTCTAGAACATAGATAAAACATAACCACACACATTTTTAAACTATAATAATTGTGTGACTTAATATGAAGGCTTAGGCTACGGATATTTTTTAGATATAATATTTATATATTTTATGATATTTATATAAAAATAAATACACAACTGTCCAAAAGTTTGTGGTTGGAATTATTTTTTGAAATAATCTATTTTATTTTTTTATTTTATTTTTTAACCAAGGAGGCATTTATTTGATTCCTAAAATACAATAAAAACAGTAAAATTGTGAAATATTGTTGATTACAATTTAAAAGAAGAAGTTTTTCTCTGAATATTTGTTTTATGTAGTTTATTCCTATGATGGCAAAGCTGAATTTTCAGCAGGAATTACTCCAGTCTTCACTGTCACATGATCCTACACGAATAATTCTCATACGTTGATTTGTCGCTCAACAAACATTAACATAAAGTTCATTCTTCAGTTTTTGATTGTGCATTTATTCCAGTGAATTTCTGCTGAATATAATACTGTTATCCAAGCTATTCTTCCATTTTCCTGTTGCTGAAACATAGCCTCGAGCATACAGATGATCTGTGGTTAGTGAACATTGACGTGCAGCGTCAACACTTCCAGAGTAGAACCTCAAGCTGTCACAGCATGAGTCAGAGCTGGTTGCTTCCAGTGTAGACATTGTGTTATTGTCTGCAGGCAAGTTCTGGGTGGGGGGCTGATGTCTTGGAAATCCTCTTGCCAGCAATCTTACAGGTGTGAAATGAACATTCTAAAACAGGATTACTGTGCCAAAGTTATTGTGTGTTCTAGAGCATTCACAAAGAATGAATGATGCCAAATCCAAATAATGAAATACTCTTTTACTTTTAAAGTCATGTGAAAATAAATAGGCTTAACTTTTTATTTATTGGCGTATTTATAAAGGGCTTTCTATATACTTTATTTTTAATAACTAAGAACGCACATCCAATAAAACTGAATGGTATTTCAGATTTGTCTTTCACTAATTACAATTTCACTTAAAACACTTTAGCCTAATTAGACAAATGAAAAAGCATTTGATATCCCCTCATTCTTGGAGAAAAATATGACACACACTAGCTTAAATATGGGTTCACCTTCAAAGAGGATAAACATAATTTGTGCTGACCACATTGTGTTGTGTATGGTGAATTTTTGGCTGCTGAGAGCATGAACCCATTGTAATTCAGCTGTCATTTAGAAACATGCAGACTATAATGACTGTAAAATACTTCCACTGTTGTTTAAGCATTTACAAGTCTGTCATGTTAATAATTCAGCAAATTGTTGGGCCTACACAGTTTCTGGAATTTATAGGAATAGTTCACCCGAAATTGTAAGTCTGCTGAAAATGTGCTCACCCTAAGGCCATCTTTGTCGGAACACCAATGGATCCTCTGCAGTGAATGGGTGCCGTCAAAATGAATGAATTCACTGCATAGGACCCATTGGTGAGTTGTGATGTAATGCTAAATTTCTCGGTTCTGATAAAGAAATAAACACATTTACAAATGGATGTCCTGATGGTGCGTAAGCTATTCCTTTAAGGACATTTCGATTAATTGTTGTATGAAAAACATTGGGTTTATGTATACAATCTGAGTGCTGAAGCAGAACCAGTTAAGAAGTGCTGCTCAAAAGTATGGCTTTTGTCTTTGTAGTATCTAATGTCTAATTGGAATTGTTGTAGGGCTGAACGATTTTGGAAAACAATCTAATAATAATAATATTGCGATTGCGATTTTAATATTCAATTAATTTTTAAAGCTCTTTATGTTCTGTATTATTCAACAAAGACAAGCTAAAAATCATTGTATAGTACGACCAACACAATATTAGAATTGATTAAACAGAAATGTTCTTTTCTGTAGGCCTGATCTATGTTACGATGAAATTAGTTGATGCATGAATTGATATGAATGACATTTTTATTAAACAACTGCAATCACAGTAGTTTATTGACTGATTTGTTGAACTTCCAACCTTGTAAGCATGTAATAATTATAACAGCATAAAGCACTGACAAATAAGCCTGGTGTAAACATTAATATACAAATCACAAACTGAAGAAGATTGCAGAAATATGAAAACAAATCTGTTGCTTTACCACACTACTTTAGGTAATTCAAAGTCACTGTAATAAACATATGTAAACATGTGGACTGCACTTTTTAAACACTGTCTGTTAACTTCAGACCAGTTCTCAAACTTTTTTGGTCATGACAAATAATTTCATTAAACATTAGGATTTTTTTTATTTTTTTAATTTTTTTTTTATTTAAAAAACCTGCAGGGAAAAAAAAACACCTGCATCACTTGAAACATTGAAAAATAGCATAGAGAGAATAACTCTTATTATTATTATTATTATTCTCTTTGTTATTTATTTATTTATTTATTGTGGGTTTCATGCTGTCTGCTAAGGCACAAGACACAAACAGGCTTTCCGGCGCGGTGCAGCGCAATGCAACTCGACAAAACCCAACATTAAACTGATGGCTTGTTCTATTTATGATGTACTGACACAAAGTTAAAATGATTTGCAACGGTCGCTTTGTCGCGTCCAGTGTACAGTAGAGCTGTTGCGGCGTGACGCGACAACTGTGGCGTCCGATATAGACACAGTGAGTGAAGCCAAGAGCAAGATATATGCCTCGTCATATTTTCTGCATTTAGCTTTTGAATGACCAGCATCTGCCTGGGTCTGTGCGACATCATCTATGGCTTTTCTCTTCCCTTTCACAAACCGATCCATCTCCCATTCTGAGTTGCGTCCTTTGGCTGTTTACTGTTTTATTTCTTTTGTTTTTCTGCTGATGGCCCTCACGCCCCCTGCAACACTCGTGCGCCCCACACTTTGAGAACCACTGCTTTAGAAAGACTTTAAATAAATAAAAATAATACATAATAAGGTAATATATACAGTATATTCTATGGTCCAAGTCTTCAGTAATGAAATGCACCGTAACACTGTTACTACTTAAGTAATCTCAATGTGTTTTGAAGTATGTTCATATTATATACGCTTTCAAACATTTCGATGTGTAGCGTGCCAGGGTTGCCAGGTTTTCACAATCAACCCAACCAATTGCTACTTAAAACTAGCCCAATCGCATTTTGAGGGGGGTCCACCGGTATCCAGGGGGTAAAATACACGTTTTATATTTGGGTTCCCCAAACCACGGACTTGGCAACACTGTAGCATACCAACTTGATTCTTCCTCTGAAGACTGCTTAGATGTGTGTGACTTGAAGCAGCGCTGATTAGACTGATCGATGTGTCATCAAAGTACTGTGAGAGCTATAAGAGAGCGGACATCTCCTTATGCTTTCTCTCGCCGTACTTTGATGTCATACACCAAACGATCATCAAGTCCAGTCGAACACCTCTTTACTCTTGCGTGTCACAGACTGAGTGTAATCGTAGCTTCTGCGATTGAAATATCATGTTTTTTCATATCACGATATTATCACAAATGCAATTAATTGTTCAGCCCTAAATTGTTGTCTTGGAAATCCTGAGGAGTGTGTCTACAGCATTCTGTTTTTTCCATGTTAATGCCATAAGATGCTATACAGAATGCTTTACTCATGGTCAAATGGTGTTTGTTGGGGAGCAGCTGTTATGTTGATGTTGTGGGTATTTGACTGGGCAACAGAGAGGCCCTCACAGTCTGGCTATATTGAGGCTGGAAATAGCACACTACTACACACACACTGCTGCCACAGCACATGAGTGACAATACTCTGGAAATAAAAGAAAAACACCCTAGTCTTCAGGGAGGGTCACAGTTGTGCATGACTGCCATCAGTTCCGACTTCCGAGTTGACTGTATTCCAGTTGTTAGTGGAAAATTGTCTTTCGGTCAGATGTTTTAACCTTAGTGACATGACATCAGTTGACAGCAGTAACGGATGTGGGTTTGTCACGCTTCATAAATGCAAAAAAAAAAAAAAAAAAAAACTACAGCTAGTCTTAAAATAGTTTGATTTGTTTTTGAACATCTCCTATGCTTACCAAGGCTGCATTTATTTGACCAAAAATACAGTAAAAACAGTAATATTGTGAAATATGATGTGGAAATTGTGTTGCACAATTGTTGTGAAAACTCTTAAATGAATAGAAAGTTCAAAAGAATGAACTTTGATTTTGGCAATTTCTTTTTCTAGAGCAGGGGTCGACAACATTTTAGTGGTTAACCAGAAAAATTAAAAATGGCACATCGTGCCGAAAAGTTCTGTTCTAGAAGAACCACCTCGGTTAGGCCTTGGGCAGGTTTATTCTGTACACCCGAGTGTGCTCTTCCAGAACTGGCACACTGTCTGGCTGTTTATTGGTTTTGTAATGGGATCCATATCAGGAATTTTTGGCAGACATGGAGTAAATGAGCTAACACACATTTGAACCCCACAGGATAAATAAGAGTCATTGTTTAGTGCAGAAAGCACAATAGTGTTTCTGTCTCAACACCATGGGCTTAACGCTTCACAGAGCCAGAGAAAGATATAACAAAGCTTTGGTCAAAGTAATCAACTAATTGTGTGATTTCCTGACCTGAAGGTTTTGGAAAAAACTCAAAGCATGTCTATTTACTCTGTGAAATTGCTTTGGTTCTCACCCTTAGCTGTATGTTGTAGTACACAACACCTATTTTATTTGTTGGTCTGCATTCCATGGAGAAGGGGAGTTGGGGTGGTTGGCACCAGTCCTGCAATGATCTCTCCAAACCCTGCTGACACATGGGTGTGGTACACGTACACACTTCACATGCAGCTATAAAATGCCTTTGTGGCGTTTGGTCCTTTGAAATCTTCCTAGAAATTTTCTAGGCTGTTGGTTCTAGAGTGCTGCCGGCAGAAACGTAGTTCTTTAGCTTGTGATCCAGGGTGCTGACCGCATTGCGGGCATTCTTAAAATTTACACGTCTAATCACTTCGCTGTTGAATGCTCTGGACCGTTCTTTGGGCTGAGAGTCCTGGACTGAATTTCACATCAAGCCCCCTGAGACCAAAGTGTTGAGATTTATCAAGAGATTGATAAATACTTGTATTTTAATTGTTTTATAATCTCATAGTATTATTCTTTCTTCAGCACAGAATCTTAAATGTATCACAGTTTTCACAAAATATTAAGCAGCACAACTGTTTTTAACAATAATAATGATATGAAATGTTTCTTGAAATAATTTCTGAAGGATCATGTGACATTGAAGACTGGAGTAATGATGCTGAAAATTCAGCTTTGGAATTACTAGTATTTTACAACATTTTTTTTTCCTGTACATTTGATCAATTAAATTGTAGTAGTATTTTACAACATTTTTTTTTCCTGTACATTTGATCAAATAAATTCAGCCTTGCTGAGCATGAGAATTCTTTAAAAACATTTAAAAATTTTATTGACCCCAAACTTTTGAACTGTGTTGTACATGACAGAATTTTTCTATATTGTTAAAGGTGCTGTATGTAGGATTGACACTGAGTGGTTGAACTAGGTATTGCAGTCCAAATTCAAAATATTGGAGAGGGTTTTTTAACCCAGCCCCTCCTCCTCAGACTTGACGCAAACGCAGGTTGCCAGATTGACGACACCAACAGGAATGAGCCCACTTGACGATGAATGTAATGAAATACGCTGTGTTTTCTGCCCACTGGCAACCCCGGGTGCCGAAATACAATTGGGTAAACTGGCAGTGGGCGGGTTTCACAAACCAAAACAAAGACTGGCATTCCGGCCCGGAACGCACATATTCAAAGGAGAATTTTTTAGATAAACACATATGTTAACTTAGCATGTTTCTTAAATATCTGCAAACATATTATGGTATTTTAATGCTTTAGTAGAGTCAAAATCTTACATACAACTTCTTGCTCTTGAAATGATAAAATGTTAAAGATTGACTAGGACAGATGTGATCTCAAAAGTTTTGGGAAGATATGGAAATCTCAAATAGTTCTGCAACAATCAGAAAGCAATAGCAACAGAGTTTTCCGCTGTATCGCCTGCTGTACAGAATAATCGCAGCAAATGCGATTTTTGCATGTTTTCATTTTTCATAGGATAGGGTTGTGTCGATAGACGATAGTATCATTTATCGACGATAGTCAGAGATATCAATGATAGCAGATGTCTTTGTCGACAGTCAAGACGATATTAGACTCATTCTCCTATTAATGTATTAAATTATAAGAATTATTATAATTTTTATATGGCGGCCTATTATAATCCTATCACTTCAGCACCGCATTTCACACACACGCGTGCAAATGAGGATTAGAGCCTGTAGCCGGTGAAGAATTCTCCATCCACAAACAGACGTAGCCTACATTGTCTGCAGATATAAGGTATTTTATTGCACTTTAACAAGTAATCTGAACGGCCTATATATGTACAATATTTTAAACGAGCCCTCACTAACTGAGTTTAATGCCACAGTTATGTTAAAATGCATCTCATTCTTGTTTCTGTGGCGGTGCGTCGGGCTCGTCATGGGGCGCACGGTCCGGAGCGCTGTATGACTGATGCATCCATCCATTCAATTTAACTTTACTCCAGATATATGAACTTACCTGTTTTAAATACTTTATATTTAAAATGTTCATTTTTGTCCAATATTTAGTGTTGAACTGTTGGTCTTTTAATGAAATCTACTATTGATTTTTACCGTTGACTGATTTTGCAGAACATTTAGACTGATAACTTCCGTGCGCAAATGCGGCAAATTTGTCACAGGACGCGCGGTGTGACCGTTGTGTCCGACTATATATAAAGTAGCTGTTTTAAATATAGTATTTTTATATTTAACGTTAGTTTATCAGTATGTTTGAAAGTATATTTTTTTTTATTATTGGTGATTCCATAGACTCACTCTCACGCAGCTGTAGTACAGAGAGTCTCTCTCTTGCTTCACCCATGCACTATAATATCGTGTATCGATGATTTCACGGGCTGACGATATGACGATTTGAAAAATAACCATATTGCCCAACACTATCGTTTATGCCCTGCTCGTTTGACACTTTGAGCATGTGTACTGAATATTAAATAGGTTAGTAATGATAACATAATGTATACCATTCTGATTTGTACAGGGGCTCTGTAGATGTGCACTTTATTATTTCTGAAAATAGGTTGTCATGTCCAAGGAAACCCAAATCTCTGTCTTAACATCGACACATTGCTGGTCAGCTGAGCCCTCTAATTTGGCACTCAAAGTTAAAATGATTTCAACAGCGTGTTTCATTACATCTCTCTTTGAATGAATCAGCGTTTTTGAATGTGTAGTTGAATGAACGGTTTAAAGACTGACTGACAGCCCATCAAGAACTCCACTTGCAGGTGGAAATATCAATAGAAAGTCTCTAGTCCAGTCGGATTCGAGGATCAGAATGAACTGTTATACAAATAGGCTAACAATAGCTTAACAATCTTATTATCAGGCTTATGTTCTGTTATGTGGATTGTTATTTTGTCATTTCTTCTGTTTACTTCACTTCCTGTTTCAGTGCTATTTGGTTTCGGTTTCATTGGTTTCTGAATATGACACACAGATATTATATATATATATATATATATATATATATACACACACACAGGGGCGTAGTAACCGGGGGGGACACGTCCCCCGCACTTTTAGAAACAGGTGATTTTATTTTTTTTTTTTTTGGATCCAGCTTGAATATTTCCAGCAGTGTTCTCTGATTTGTTACTTAGATTTGAGTGAACTAACATTCAGCCAATCACAGAGCAAATCATCTCTTGGCCGCGTCTGCTATGAGCTTCAAATCTCTTGTTGCTCTTCTGAATTTTCGTTCGTTCGTTTGTTCACTTTGCTAAAAGGCCGTCTGGGATAAAATGCACCCCAGAAAAAAACACAGGACGATTACATCCTTTTTTCAGACACACACTGTAAGTATGTTACAGTATGTCGCGATGACACGAATCACGCGATAAAGTTTTCATGTTATGATTTAACCTACAGTAACGTCAAAAGACAACAGAACCCACATGGGCCTCGTCACGTCGCGCCGGATTCAGTGTGTTAAATGCTCTCCTACGTACAGTATAGTGTCTGCTAAATGAGACGTAACAAATTATTGGTTTCTGCTGTCTTTTGTTGCCTACATGCTGCTCGCGGAGTAGAATTATCCTTTCACAATGAATCAAATTTGTTTTGCACCGAATATCTTAAAAATACTTTATCAAATTTTATTCTTTTAATTCATTACTGCTACTTTATGTCCTAATTGGTCTGTAGTATACACTACCAGTCAAAAGTTTTTGAACAGTAAGCTTGTTAATGTTTTTTAAAGAAGTCTCTTTCTGTTCTACAAGCCTGCAATTATTTGATGCAAAGTACAGCAAAAGCAGTAAAATTTTGAAATATTTTTACTAACCTACTTAAAATAACTGTTTTTTATTTGAATAGATTTAAAAATGTAATTTACTGAGATTTCAAAAAACACTTATGATGATTTTGAAAACAGCGGAGTAGCATTTCTTCAGGTTTCTTTGATGAATAGAAAGTTCAGAAGAACAGCATTTATCTAAAATAGAAATCTTTTGTGAAATTATGTCTTTATCATCACTTTTGATCAATTTAAAGCATCCTTGCTAAATAAAAGTATTAATTTCTATAATTTCTTTTCCAAAAAATAAAAATTATACTGACTCTAAGATTTTGAATGATATAGTGTATAAAGTTGCAAAAGCTTTTTATTTCACATAAATGCTGATCTTTGGATCCTTCTATTCATCGAATAATACTGAAATAAATGTAGCTACTCATCTGTTTTAAATATTGATATTCAGCAAATCAGCATATTAAAATGATTTCTGAAGGATGTGACACTGAAGACTGGAGTAATGATGCTGAAAATTCACCTTTGATCACAGGAATAAATTACAGTATAAAATATATTCAAATAGAAAACAGTTATTTTAAATAGTAAAAATATTTCACAATATTACTGCTTTTGCTGTACTTTGGATCAAATAAATACAGGCTTGGTGAGCAGAAGACACTTCTTTAAAAACATTAAAAATCTTACAGTTCAAAAACTGTTGACTGGTAGGCTATATAGATTACAGAAATGTTATATTGTAATGTTTTATATATATATATAAATTTATGTCCCCCTCACTTCTGAAAAGATGGCTACGCCCCTATATATATATATATATATATATATATATATGGCGATAATACCGCATACCGTGCTATTGATCCACTAAACATTACCGCAAGGGAAATTCCTTCACTGTGACAGCCCTATTTGTTAGCAGGCTGCTAAAAACAGCAGTGATCTCCACTACCCAGATACTCACACAGATACACTCACACACAAACAAACAAACCCAAGCATACTGTCTGCAACTCAAAACTTGACAAGATGCCAAACTTGACAGCAATTTATTTCAAAAGGCAAGATGCTGTGTGGTACAGAACAAGGCAGCTGGGATCGTTAAAGAAACCTTGACATTACAAACCTACATTATAAATATTTAAGTTATACAGTAGCTTTGTTTGAGGAACAGACTGAAATTCATTCACTAATTGTTATAATCTTCTCCTCTGCTGAAGTGGGGTTGAACTGGATCAATCTTAATTTTGAATGAATCATTAGATTGGCTTTGTGAATTGAAAGAACTGATTCATTAAAAAGATCCTACTAACATAATCCCACATATGGTGTGTTTTGAAGATTTCATGCAGCTAATATTCTCTGGTTTTCTTGTGCTTTCCCTAGGGATGCGTTTTTGGAGCATTAGTGAATCTTATAAACACTAAGTATGGGAAGATGGTTGAGTCATGTTGCATTGTTGCATTACCTAATGCACCCATAGCCGGTTTTATTTTGATTAATGTGTTTACACTTTTTGGATAAATCAACCTATTCATGACTAGACATAGTCTCTGCATAATAAGCTGGGATAGGAGAAAGTTACATCAAGTACAGCTATGCAACTGAGGCAGAACACACACACATAGCCACGTTCATGCCGTGCTTGCTGATGCAGCCCTCTGGACTAGGTCATCTGCGGTCCCAGTCAAGCGATGGATGACCTTTCCGGGGACACATGCCTCTCCTTCTGTACTGAATTTTATTAAGTTCTTCTTTTCAGCAGAACCCTATCAGTATTCAGAAGAATGCTGTCATTACTGTGTGCTTGTGTATTCACCCTTGTAATGCATGTTTGTGAATGACAAAGATAAAAAGAAAACAAACCAACAAGCCCCAGCGCAAAGCACATCTGGGAGACTCTAAGGGGCATAGCCGAGAAAACTACAAGGACGGTTCTCTAAATAGCATTTAGTGTTGTTTTATGGCTCCTCACAAGCAAAAGAAAAAAAGCAGAGAGGAAATCTATGCATCAGTAGATTCGAATCCGTTTCATGCCTAGAAGGCATTCTAGACTTGTACGCTACAGAGGCTTTTTGTTCGGCCTCTTTGCTTTTTATATCTCCACAGTGTCTTGCATTACTTGCACAGCTTGATAACAGAGAGTTGCATGTTTTTTTTTTTTTTAGTCGCTGCATCTATTGCAGAAATCTCTAATGAATATTGATAGATGGTTGTTTTGGCAACTGTGAGGTCAGAGTTCTTTTTCTCTTTCCCCCAGAGAAACAGAGCAATGCCAAAGCATGACGGATGTGATTGTGTGCAAGCAGGCCTCTGCCGAACCCAGCGTTTTTCTCCTCTCGTAGATACCAAAGTGGTGGTTTCTGTCCTTGAGGGCAGTAGCCACTATATTAGTGTGTTTATATTGAGGCTATACTATTTATTGTCATTTTATGCTTGGCTTAATAAAGTAATTGGTTCATTGTGTACACTTTTGGGAGAACAGGAATGGAACTGATTTGTCATTCTTATGCAGAGCAACTTTTAACAATACTGGGACAAACCAGTCTTTGAGCAGTATAGGTTAAGGGTCTTGTTATGGTGGCAGGACACCTGTATTTTATGAATCACCAGAGTTTGGTCCTTTGACATTTTGATTGCAAGTTCAGACCTTTAATGACAACATTTGTTGAAGAAGAATGTTCAGTGGAAAATAATATACTTATTTCCCCCTGATAATCGCCCTGATTAAGTCTTTTATGACTATCAACATAACGTCTGGTTCACTTAGCAGACACACTATCACAACAAAAAAATAATATTTTTTATTACATATACACTAACATTCATAATTATTATATTTTATAAATTATCTTATTTTTATTTTTATTTTATTTTATTAAGTCTCTTAGGTTCACCAAGGTTGCATTTATACAGTAAAACAGTAAAATTGTGAAACATTACAATTTACAAATTTGTTTTCTATTTTAATTATGTATTAAAAAAATTATTTATGTGAGGTATGTCAATATTACAACAACAATAATAATAATAAAAAACAACAACAATAATAATAATAATAATAATAATAATAATAATAATAATAATAATAATAATAATAATGGTCAAAATAAATGTACTGTAAAATGATGATAATTATTATTATAGTTTAATTATTAAATATTATTGTAATATTTAACTATAAAATATAAAATAGTATGTATTATTATTATTATTATTATTATTATTTTACAGTATAACTGTCTTCATTTCTTCATTTTCAGACATTAAACCATCAAGCTTTTATTTTGACTTTTATTTTATTTTTTTTTAAATCTCGTTTAATCATTTCCCCTTTCTCAAATTGAGCCGATCTCGGATGACTGTCTTTGTGACATCACACAGACAGGCCCCCCCACGATAGTTTGATTGACAGTAGCGTTTCAGCACAGACTGGACTGGCGTCTTACCTTAGACCCACCCTAAATGAGCTGTCATCAGTCCGGCATTGTTTGGACGCCGGAGAAGATGTAGACAAGAATGACTCCTAAACGATTGAGGTGTTCTGTTATTGGATGTAATAATGATCATAGCATTCATCATTTACTGAGTCGCTGAAGGATTACATTTGTTTCATGAGGGAATGCGCCCCGATCTACGTAAATGCGTCCATGTTCACGCAGATTATTTGTGTTCCAGCTTCACCTCCAGAAGAAGTGAGTGTAAGGTTTTTTTAATGAATCTTTACAAATCACCTTTCCTAATAATGTGCTAGTTAGCGAGTTTTGCGATGAGTTCAGCTAAAGTTTACCATCTCTCAGAGAGGGGCAGGGTCAGAAGAGCTTATTTACATTTAAAGCAGAATGCAATAAAACACCGTGTTGTAGACAGAGCTGTTTTTGACAGGGTAAAGACGGTGTTTTTTACACTACCATTGAGAAATTTTAACCAAACTATGTTACAGACTTTTCTTTAAGACTCTAAAGAATCATGTTAACTTGTTGAAATTGGGCATCCGATGACTCCTTTAAAGCTTCTCTTTTGTTGATAACAGCTGCTTTATAAACACTTATAAGTATGGGAAGATGGTTGAGGCAATTTTTTCCTTATACCGTTCCTGCGGTATGCACAGTTTTTTTACATGTCGTCAAAGATGGAAAGTGCAGGACTCACTCAGTTGTGTGCAGTGAAGAGCGTAACGAGTCACAAGTACCCTCCCCCTCCGTTTGGTGCGAGCAGTCAGTGAGAGTCACCTATGTGTAGGATGGCTGAAGGAGGTGAATCCCTGGAACTTTTTTCCCCTTCGAAAAAGAGAAAAAGTCTATCATATGGGAATTTTTCGAGTAACGTAGACTGTTCCGTACACAACGATGTTCTGTACAGATGACGTTTTTGCGCCTATCGCTACATAAATACTTCCAGGTTGAACTTAAACTAAATGTCTGTGTCATCTTCATATCTCCCTCTTTCACCCCCTCTTTCTGCGATTTAGTACAATAATTAAATTTAGCTGGTATCACGTCTATACTTTTAAGCCTCCTGCCATTGTTTACATCTGTTCAAAATCACAACATTTAAAAAACAAACTTTGCCACAGTTTGAGTGTTTTACGGAGAGACTGTGTATGCGTGTGTGTGAGAGAGAGTGAGAGAGAGAGACACTCACGCTTTCTCTTTCCTTATGTGTGCGACCACACATCCTTACATTCATGCATCATAACTTGGACTGAAAGATGAATGTGTAGAAAGCGAGCATGTTTCCAAAAACCTTGTTGAGCTGTAGGTTTAATGACTGCATTTTTTATTTAGTTTTTAATATTTTATTTTTTATTTTTTATTTTTTTTACAGCTATTTTGATTATTGCGCTGCAGGTTTAGGCTCACTTAAGTGACTGCATTTTCTTCATTAATAGAGATTTTATTTTTTATTTTTTACAGAAAATTATTTATGTTCTGATTATTGTTGAGCTGCAGGTTTAGGCTCACTTAAGTGACTGCACTTAATTAAGAATAATTGAATTGTTTTAATTATTTAGCCTGGCATGTTTACTGTTTCAAAATGTTCTATACGTTTCTTAAAAATAAAATATATTGTGTTCAGTTCTCTTTTTTTTGCCTCATTCTAACAGCAGCTAAACTAGAACTTTCATTTTTGCTTTGTGTTCTCACCTTTTCATTGCAACGATCATTGCTCTATTCATCATTTTGAATCTCTGCTCATCTTCCAGGGGTCAAGGTATTTTTTTTCTTTTTACACAGACATTTAAAAATAACATATTTTCGAGCTGTAATCACAATACGGTGAAACCGTGGTTATCATGCCGTCAGAATCTCATACCGCCCCATGTTTATTCTATAGTAATAGAAATCATTTAGTTCAGTAAAAGAACAGACACTACAATTAAAAACTGAATGCGGCTGCTCCATGCAGCGTGCCGAATGATAGTCGCATCACAGATCAGATTTCATTCAGTCGAGTTGACTGACAAGAAGAGTGAGGTGGGACAGACAAGTGTACAGCTTTAAAATAAAAAGTGAAAATTTGAAAATTCAGAGAATATACAACGAAAAATCACAACTTCACAAACACAGTATCTCCAACATCCAGATCGTATTTTACTATGGCACTTTTGTGCAGGGGATATAAATAATCGAATTACGTTTTTCCATGCAAATAATCTTCACTGGTGAGAGCCTGTGGTTTCCCAAGGGATTTACATGTTTTTAACCAAACCTCTTCTGTTATAACAATGTTTCCTTCCTTCTCTCATTTAATTCTGACATAGGATGGGGAATCTGAGCTATAATTTTGAAGACTGATCAAATTTGGACATTTATATTTTTAATGTTGTCTTTTTGTTTTGCTTTTGTTGTTTGCCTGAGATTTTACACACATAAATATTCAGCTAAAGTAATACATCTGATTCTCAATAACAACACAATCCTTTGCAAAAATCATGAGTCACACAAAACTAATTGTTTTAAAATTACAGACAGATGCTCTGTTTTGTACTGTGCCCAGAGTAGTTAGTGGCTACAGTGGAAACACTTAAAACAGAACATGTGACCTCATAATCATCACTTAAGATGATTGACAGCTGAAATGGCCTTAAGACGTGTAATAACAAGAGTCTCTTATGTCAGCCGTTAAGTGTGGCGATAGGATTTTCTCCTGCTGGAACAATACTGACTCTGACTCTACTGCTGCCTGTGATGGACTGAATGTGCATTTCTTCAAATATCCATTTTCAATCTGTCTTTGATTGTTTAAGCTAGTGCAAGTGTGAGCTTGTTGCAAAGAGAACCCTGTTTTTGAAGTAGCTGCGAGACTGACATCCAAGAAGTAGTTTTGACAAGTTGAATGTCATATGTCTCTATTTCTCTCTCTCTCCTTGTCTGTCCTTTTCTTTGACTTTGTTATTGGAACAGTGTTGTTTTTCTTTCGTACCATCAGTGCTTCTGTGCACACACTGTCAGTCGCTTGACTTTCAGTGTAATTGAACTTCCAGATTCCAAGGGCAGAGAAGCATTAACATTCAGCTTTTTTTCTCTCTCTCTCTCTCTCTCTCTCTCTCTCTCTCACTCTCTCTCTCTCTCTCTCTCTCTCTCTCTCTCTCTCTCTCTCTCTCTCTCCGTGTGTGGGGGACACTTACCATTTCTGTTTTTAAGCACCTGCTATGCCATGGCCACTGACACGCACATGAGGTCATCTATTCACTTATAATGGGTGAGACCAGTGTTATTTTACTGTTATTTATATACTATTATACTATTTGTTTTCTTTATTATTTTATTATAATAAATAAAAATCTTTATTATTTAGAATATTTATATAATATTATAATTGTATATTTTATTTAGAATATTTATTTATTTATGATTTTGAATTGGCTTTTTATTTATTTAAGTTTTACTAATGGTGTTTATAGTCACTTATTTTTTTCCCAAATATTTATATTTAGTTTTAATTCATTTTAATCTCAGTTTTAGTTTGAGTAATTTTAGTATTTCAACTTAAACTTATTTTAGTTAGTTGCAAGAACATTTCAAATTTTCATTCAAGTGTAAGTTTTTGTGTTTCTATTTTACTTTATTAATGAAAACTATTTTTAGTAGTTTTAGTTAACAACAACACTGGTGTAGACACATAAGCTGACTCATGTAGTAAACTAGTATATTCAAGTAAAATGTGTATATTTGTTTTATTTAATTCTGAGAATGTGGGTGACCTCACACCTTAGAACAGTTACCTAGATTGAAATATCAAATTATCTTTATACCTTCTAACTGCTAATCATAATTTAGCTGCTAATCATAAATGAGTGACTCCATCCAAACAAAAGATCATACAATACAATCTAATTAACATTTTTTTTTTTTTTTTTTTTTTTAGATTTACATTTTTACATTTACATTTATGCGATTGGAATACACTTTTATCAAAAACTAATTCAATTGCATTGCAAATGCAAGGTACCCCCTTTTTTAAATCAGTTCTTGCTTTCCCTGGAAATTGAACCCATGTTGGAGCACAGTTGAGCAAAGATCAAAGCATGATCAAGATCTTAAGTTAATAGGTGACACAGTAATGAAAATGGTCATCTTTAGAATCTTTCTTCACCCGTTATTTAGATCAGACCCCATTGACTTTCATTGTATGGACAAAAAACAGTTTTCTAATATTAGTCATATTTTCATACACTTTTAGAGACTATCTCTAAAAGGCTAAATTTCTTTCAACTACAGTACCATATGGACTATCTCTAAAAGGCTAGATTCTTTTTATAATGAGAGTTGGCGATTTGAAGTGTCATGAGTGCCAGAGACCATTGGCGAGTTAAGCAGAGAAAGTTCTTTCAACTACTGTACCATTGGGAGTGTGGATGTGTGTGGAGTGCTCTCACAATCCGCCTCCTGATACGGTTGAGTAGGAACAAGCAACCAACTGTACTTGGTGACCTTCAGAGATTTAATCACAGTTTCTTTGTTTTTTTAATTCTAAACTTGATTGTATTTTGCCCACGTTTGAGTATTCTACACACTCTCTCTCTCTCTCTCTCTCTCTCTCTCTCTCTCTCTCTCTCTCTCTCTCTCTCTCTCTCATGTTTATTGTCAGGCCTGTAAGATGTTTCGCAGCTGCACTTGTGGTGTGATGTGGGTTTTGATTTCCATCTCTGCTGGTCTTGTTGATAGGTGAATTGCAGATGAGGTGTTTTATTCTAAACCATAAGCAATTTATTACATGCAACAATGAGGGAATACAAAAATTCTTTCACTTTAACACTCAGAGTAGGGCTGTATATGGCAAACATCCACATGGTAAGCAACACACACACATATGCATGCATCTGTACTAACCCTGAATGAAAAGAAAACACTGGCTGGCGACAACCAGCATCCTTGAATAATGCATTTTTGTTACACTTATCTAGTATTAGACCTTGAAGGAAGGGGTGGGAGAAATCACTGCAGGTCGCTGCATGCCATCCCTGATCTTTATGTCACCTGATGAGACTAAACATAAATGCGTGTATGTGAGTAATGTATGGCTGCAACTAACAATTATTTTGGTAATCAGTGATTTTATTTATTATTATGATAATTATTAATTCGTTATTTCTTTGGGTAATCAGATTAAGAAAAATAGTTTATAGCTTGGTTTTGGTAAGATAATGCAGAACACAGTGACCCACAGCGGGCTGTTTGTAAACACTGATTTACCTCAAGCTTGGCGACACTCGTACATGCACATGCGAGCAGAGACACGTTAACACTCACTATTTTAATCCCCCCTCAAGGGAAGCACAATAAACACAAAGTCTACATGTGCACACTCGCTCGCACACACACTTGGCTAAGCTTTATAAAATGGTCTTAAGTGTATTAAAAAGCATTCAAAAGCCAAGCAAGGCTGCAGGTTTGGTTAAACAGCTGTCAGGTGTTTTGGCCAGAACTGTAAATCCTTGATTCAGGAAGGAACATCATTCATTTGTTATCAGATTTATCAGATCAGGAGTTGTCCGGTATCACTCGTCAAGAGCAGCCCTGTAAAGCTAAAATATAGAGAGAGGATGAAATAGTATATTTTCGAGCAAGTCCTTCCCTTGGAGAATGTGAGCGCTCAGGGTTTTGGCCTGTGGCCTCACATCTGTTGAGCAGAGCATTGAAAGATCCAGCCCAGCTTTCTGTCTTTCTCACACATAAACACTCACCATGTATATCCATGTGTGTGTCATACCGTGTGACATGTAAAATACAGTCTCGCCAAATGATTTACTGCTATACTATGCGCAGAAGGCAATCAGTTTCATAATTGAAATCAGCTAGGATCCTAGTAGCATACTTACTGCCACATGGAAACTATTACTGTAATGATACAATAACAAGAGCCAAAAGCAGAAGTGCTTATTTATTTATTTATATTTTTAGATACAATAATTAGTCTTCTAGTTTATATATTTTTTTTATTTACAGATGTGTTAATATGAAATTCTAATTAAATGTAATAAAAAAATCCTATAAATATTTTGACCGTCTGAAGCATAATTATACATTTATTCATACATATACTACAATTCAAAAGTAAGATTTTTAAAAGATATTTTAGAAGTCTTTTCTGCTCACCAAGACTTCATATATTTGATCAAAAATACAGTAAAAACAGTACAATTGTGAAATATTATTATAATTTAAAAGCCCTGTTATCTATTTTAATATATTTTAAAATGCTATTTATTTTTGTGTTGCAAAGCTGAATTTTCAGCATCATTACTGCAGTGTCTTAGAAATCATTGTTTTTATGCTGATTCGGTTCTCAGGAAACATTTCTTATTATTATCGATGTTGAAAACAGTTGTGCTGCCTAATATTTTTGTGGAAACTGTGATATATACAAAGTTCAAAAGAACAGCATTTATTTGAAATAGAAATCCTTTGTCACATTATAAATGCCTTTACTATTACTTTTGATCAATTTAATGCATCTTTTCAGGATAAAAACCCAGAATAAAAACAACTGACTCAGATTTGTTATCTTTGTCAGTTGTCATGTATTAATTTGTAGACTCTTTTTTTTTCTTTTTTTTTTCACCGTTTCATGATTTCATTTATTAGCTCTGAGACTCGAGTGCCTGCTGTGATAACTACCATATAAAAGCAGCTAACGCTGTGATCTTTTTGCATTCTTAACATCTATAATCTTGTGTAGAGGATATCTGTCTCTTGGCTGAAGCAGTAATGGTTGGTTTAAATCGTCAACAAGTTCACAACAGACCATCTCTCTTTATCACACACACACACACAGCCTCACAGTTCTGTCAGAATGAAAGGGAGAAGTTTGGCCATCTGCTAGCAGTAGGAATTCACAACACACACAAGAAGCCATTGTTCGGGAGCACTCCTAAGCCACTGCGATTTGCACAGTCCCTCTAAAGCCTATTGTGAAGGAGTTAGCATGACGCTAAAGCTGTGATGGTCACCTTCGAGGGTGTGAGGGAAACAGTTCAGAGTGTTTTTTTTTCTTTAACATTTATGGTGGAGACTGATACTGTCTGGGCAAAGTTTACAACAACAAACATGCCTGCATTGGTATACAGAAAAAAGCAGTTTTTTTTTGTTTGTTTTTTTGACAAAAACACTTTAGAACTTTACACTCTACACTTCAGAAATAAAGGTTTCAGACTAAGCCAAAAAACATTTTCAGCTTGATGTCATAGAATGTTCTCAAAGAATTTCTAGATCTTTGAACTACTTCTGGTGATTTAAATCAAAATGAAAACTGCATTTCTGTAATGTGATGTAATGCAGGATATTGGATGAGACTTGACTCTATCTGTCTGGAAATGATTGGATCGTGAAAAGTGTCTGACATGAGAGGTGGAGGGGAAAATAAGACTTGTTGACCTCATCCAAAAATGTTTTTCTGGAGTTTATTTTTATTTGTAGTAGTAATAATAGTATTTCCCTTTTAGAATAATACAGGGAATGATAAATCATGCGCTTAACAAATCATATATTTATTAATTATGTGTTTATTTATCTATATTTTTTAATCATTCATTCTTTTTTTTTTTTTTACTTTTTAATCTTTATATTTATTATCAGATTATTCTAATGGGAAAACCTGTCTTCATAATCTTTAAATAAAATCACTCTGAAATTACCTTTTTTGATGGCTTTTTTTGATCAATTTTGATTTCAGTTTGTCTATAAAGAACCTTGATAGACTTATTATTATTTTTGTTAATTTTTTACTAGATTTTATTTTTATAATTTCTCTTCTCATTTTAATTAAAGTTAAAATGGCATTTTGTTAAAGTTAAAATGCATTTGTTATTTATTAATTAATTAATATTAAAATGAATAATTAATTTATTTATGTACGTATAGATTTTATTAACTTTTGAAAGCTTTAGTTATTTTAGTACTAAAAACAAAAACTGTAATTTCCACAGAATGATATAACAATTTGAGAACCAAATACAGCAAAAATGGTTGACGATAAGAATGAACCTAACTGCTGCCACAAAAGAACCTTTATTTGTAAAGGTGTAGGTGATGTTAATTTCAGCTTTGTTGAGGCACAGGCTGCTTCATTCTCCATCATACTTCATACTTCAGCCAGATGCCAACTGTCAATCATTCCTTCTCCCCCTCGATTTTTTTCAGCTGTCCGTTTTTTTTTCTTCATCCTTTTCATGTCTCTACTTCTGTCTCTGTGACTCTCGCTGCCTGGTTCCGTCCTCTCTCTCTGTCTCTAGGCTTGAGTACAGAGACTGAAAACAGAGAGTGTCTTCCAAACACAACCATTTTAATGACCTAATTTCATTGACCTGTAGGTTCAGCAGTAGTTCATGCCTCAAAGGTTTCACTCGCTCTTTTTGAATCGATTTATTTGACTTAGAAATTACAGGTTCTTTATTGTTAGAGGTGTTTACTGTGAGGCCATCTGTGGATTTATATCAAAATTCTAATAAAACATTACAAACTGTGAGAGCAAACCCCGATCAGTCTCTAGAGATCAGCTGAACATTTTAGCAGAAGCCTCCGAGCAGACAGGAGTTATGAGCACTGGACCTGTAGGTAAACCACCCCTGCAGCCTCTGTAGATGTGGTCTAATAAAACAGGCTTCAGTTCATTTCCTCCAAGACCGGATTTCACTGAACTGTGAGGTTCTGATTACCTTCGTGCACATTCTTTTATTACATTTATTAATTTTATATTTTTTTTCAATGAAATATTTTAATATTTAAATGGAATTAAATATTTAATTTCTAATTCCTATTTCTACATCTATTGTTATTTGTTAAAATTTCTAATAAAAAACTAAAGTCTCTATTTATTTATTTATTTATTTATTAATCTATTTAATGTATTTATTAATATTTTGAATTAGCTTTCATTTTATTTTATTATTTGGTTATTCGTTTATGTTTTATTGTTTTTTTATTATGTTTTTAATTTAATTTTTCTTAATTTAGTAATTACTAAAATCACTAAAAATCACAAACTTTTAATTGTTTCGTTTTAGATAACTATTTATTTATTTATTTTTAAATACTATAATTATGATTATTTTAAATCTGTTTTTTATGTTTTCAGTTTTTAATTTTAGTTTGAGTAATTTGTGATTTTGTTATTTTTAATATTACTTTTTAGCTTCAGTTATTATACTGTAGTACTTCGACTGAAACTTATTTTATTTAGTTGCAAAGGCAATGTTTCAAATTACATTTTTTAAAATGTATAGATTTTCCATCTAATATTTTAAATATATTTTACAGATAGTCTGACAGAACATCATACAGCATCTTTACCATTTGCTAGGACATAGTATGAGGTAGTCACATCTTCTCTTTTTCTGCAAGTACATGTGATAAGCTTTGGTGTTGGAGAAACTTTTGAAATCTTTCTCAGTTCTCTTCCCCCCACACTACGGTCTTTCTCTCTTTCACTCCGTAAGAGCTGGTTGTCATGCTTTCTTTCAGCGAGAGCTGTAAGTGGGGGGTTTAAAAGAAGCTGTAGCTTCTACCCAACAATTTCATGCTAATATTCCAGTCACCGACTTTAAGAAGTGAAGCGAGCGGGGAGGAGGATGAGGAAGAGTGAGTGTGTACAGGTGGGCTGTCATAGATAAGGCCATCTTTTGCTGTCAGTTTGTGTGTTAGCGAGAATTTGTTTACTGTCATACTGAAGTGCACTGGCTTTGGTCTGAAGTCGCCTACTGTCGTTGGTGTGAATAATGTTGATTTGTGGTTCTATAGCATTTTTTGGGGGGGTAGATTTAGAAATGTGTGGGACAGTACAGTTTGTGATCTGATTGAAATGTGATGGTGGATTTATGAAAGCTTATCGCTGTCTACAGTGGTGTAAGTTTCTAGTAAACATTGTGCCGACCAACTAAAAAATTAATTAAGATGTCTGGATGTGTTTGTCTTCATGAAGCTGATTGCAATATTGAAACTGTAAAAATGAGAAGCCTCAAAAATTAGGGGGAACACATAGGGATGGGTGAAATGGCAAAAAATAAAATACCTTTTATTTAATATATTTTTTATTTATTTATTTATTTTTTATGCTGGCTGGTGTAATAGAGGCCAGTTAGTAAGAGAGGGTAAACCTCACTCCTCTTATCTCAAGAGGCTCACTAGCCACTGATGCTAGAGGCTGCAGTCTTTAGCTTCCCTGTTAGCATGTCCGCATCCTATGCCGAAAACGCTGGTTCGAATCCTGCTTGGAATGAGTGAGGGGAGTAGAACCAGAGGGTTATACTGGTGCCGTGACCCGGATGGGAGTGAGGTAGAGGGGTGAGTGGAACGGAGGCTAGCTAACAACACCCCCCCAATCAAAACTCACTAAAGCGACCAAAACAGGCGCACTAGCGACTGATGCTAGAGGCTGCGGTCTTTTGTGTCCTTGTTAGTTCTCCCCCGCCTCCCATGTTGGAAATGCCGTTATGAATCCTGCTCGGAGTGAGTGAGAGGAGTACAAGGCATCTTGAGAGGAGAATTTTTTGTATGAAAATTTCATAACTTTGCATTTTTATCCCATTCCACTGCCCATGTATGCAAAACACATTCTGGACTAGCAATATGTTCTACGTTACTAGGTTCGTTGTCATGCAATCTAATCATTTTTTTCTTAACTGTTATAATTAGCGCATTATCAAAGTTAATACTATTTTGCAAATATTTTTATTCAGTACCGCGATTCCTCAATCTTTAAAAATGTCATGGAAAAACATTAAATTTAAAATGCTCAAATCTAAAAAAAAAATCACCCAGCCCTAGGAACACATACCCCCATAACCCCTCATATATGAATTTTTCCCAATCGTGTTGCTCTTACTTGAAGTTTGGCCTGACATTTAAATTCTCTGTTGTCTCAGATGTATTTACATTTATGTTGTAGAGAGAGAATTAAGGTCTCTGTTTTTGTGTCAGTTGTAATAAGGGGGTTTCAGTCAGCTCTCTAGAGAGGACACTGTACTTTTCTGTTTGTTTTAAGTTTGATATTTTCTCTTGCCGTTCAAGATGAGTTTATTGATTTTTGAAACAGTGCATGTCTCAAAATCCCAACAGGGACCGGTATAAATGGCAGTGTGTGTATGAGAGAGAGAGTGTTGGATATCTCAGGGACTTTGTGTGTGTGTGTGTGTGTGTGTGTGTGTGAGGTGCAGTAATATGTCTCTTTCATCATCTCCAGGATTTTCATCTGCCAGGATTTTCTCCTTGGAGACTTTTTTGTTGTGTCTGCTCACTCTGAGGGGAAACAAGCACATCTGTTTATCTCTGAAACAGATATTTCATTAAGTTTGATATCACTTATATTGTGTAATGAAAGGGTAACCTGTCTCTTGTGGTCATAAATGCAGTATTTGACAAGCACAGCACTTTAAGAACACACTATAAACCCAATGTTCTTAAAACAAGGTAGTTATGTCTACATGATTATAAATCGCCATTTATTGTACCGATGAACTTTATAATTATGAATTACATAATTGCACAGACGTGATCTGCAATCAGCATTATACAACACAGTCAGACTCAGCCGACCCAGTCCACTGTGAATGAAGAATGATCTGTTTGTTGAGTCCCATAAAGGGCTGAGAAGAGAAATGAGTTAGGAGAAAGAGAAGTGTGAGGGGAAAAAAGAGAACAGAGAAGTGTTGTTTACCTTTTTTTTTATTGAACCTGTACCATAGGAATACATTTTAGGAGTGTTTATTTACATTACGAGCAAATAGCCCACCTTGTTTGCAGAGGCTATTTACACTAACTTCGCCCACCAGTGTCTGGTTGGAATAGACAACATTACAAAAGATGCCTGTCAAATAGCAGCAACAGTGGCATGGGGCGTAAGACATGTGACGATAACTTTTGAAATGATCAACCCGAATTAGAATCCCCCTTTTGCCGAACTTGTTTTTCTAGGTTGATAAAGGTTGCCACTGCTGTGGGTGTGTGTTCACAGTGTGTTTTTGTTCACTACTGTGTGTGTGTGCACTTAGATGGGTTAAATGCAGAGCACAAATTCCAAATATGGGTCACCATACCTGGCCACACGTCACTCACTCACTCACTCACTATTGTTATTATTGCCTACTGTTTTAAAACGTACTACAATGCTGAAGTATAAATAGCATCTAACTACTATTTATGCGTATTGCAGAAAATACTGCAATTTTTACATAGTGTAAATGGAATCTATCGTCATTTGCACTTAGTGTAAATAGTAATCCATTTCTATTTGCACTTAGTGCAAATAGTATCTAGTAAATAGTAGTGCAAATAGCTGCTGCCATCATTTCTCTCTTTGCTCATCATTTCTCTCCTTTTGTACCCCCCCCCTTTTTTTTTGGACATATTCCATTATAATACCATGTTTTTTTTTTTACCTGTACCATAGGAATACAGAATTTTGTATTATTTTATTACATTTTTATATGAATATGGTAAACATTGAATGCAGTGGCATTTATTTATTCTTTTAACCATCTTACTGTACATTAAACGTGTTACAATGATTATTATTATTATTTTTTAATTAGCTGTATTTGGACATTTATAATAGTAATTTATGGTAATTTTGACATATAGAAGTGTTGTTCTATAACAATTTGACATACATTAGTGGTTTTTTGACATACCTTGTTAATACCGTTTTTATTGACATTTATCATGATAAGCCTTTAAAGTATTATGCTGTTACCATAATACAATAATTAGCCTGGTTCAATTGGTAAAACTCTGAAATGTTTAAACTAAACTATAAAACTATGAAATATTTATGCCATTTTTCTAAAATGAATGCTCCAAAATATTTACAAGGTATCTGAAGTACCATGTAAATACCACGGTATGTGTATATGTTAATGAATCAGTAACCATGCATTTGAGATGGATGTTTATATTACCAGTGTACCACAGCATCATTCTAACAAAGTATTTTTGCAAGACTAATGACTCATGACTTTATTCACATTATTACAGCAAACCTTGAGAGAAGCACTTCAGAACGAAATGGGTGAATCGTAATGAGAGTGAATAAAGCTGTGGGTGGGAAACACTGCGTCTACACCCCACCGAGTTTGACTAAGCAAACAAACTCATTCTGAAGATTTACATTTGAAGTTCAAGAGCAACAACATTCCTTTTTTCCTCTTTAGTTCCTGGTTCATTTTCATAATTGCTTTTATAGCACAGAAAGCCCAGCTGGAGCTAAAGTATTTCTCCTGCCGTGTGTTTGTGTGTTTACTCTGAGAGGATTTCAGGGATGCTATGTTGTCCAAGCATGCTGTCAGAAAGCAGAGACGTTTCATGTCTTGTTTACCGCAGTGTTAAACCTTTTGTGGTTTAGCTGTGCCACCGCTGCTGTATGTGTGTGTTGTTAAAGCTCAAAGAGCAAGTGCTCTCAATCTCACGGTTATAATTAACATGAGTGCAACAGGTTGTGACTTGTTTAAGCGCTCACACAGACACACATTTAGTAATTACTGGCGAGCAATGCCTTGACATTCTTCTCTTTATTTGAACTTGACTGTTTCATTAGTAGTTTGCCCTCTGGGCTCTGGTTAGTACATGAGAAGAAGGAGATGGCGTCTGATCCGTCAGTCTTCTATACACAGATCATAAAGCAGAAAGTACCTGAGGCGGAGCAAGAGAGAGAGAGAAAGAGACAGATTAGCACTTAAATAACAGACAGCTGTAATGGAGAGATTGACAGAGTGAATTATAGATATTGTATACAGGGATCAGTAAAAGTACTGTGATGACACAGCATGAACACATCTTTGCAGTGAATCTGAATCTGAATAGATATTTTGAGTGAGTGATTCTCAACCTTTCTGTCTCAGCCCCCGCCCCATATACTGGATGCTTTATTAGAAATGACAGATTTAATGCATGTTATTGGTCTTGTTTCAAATGATTCATGCATGTAAATATTTATTAAAATGACACACCTATCTGGTGACACGACTTCTCCAGTCATTTTGTCCGCTTAAACCTTATACCTTCCTTACAATCGATTGCAAGCTTGCATTCAGATCTGCCTCTGTCCGCTCAAAAACCAATAGATTGTATCAAGTACCCACCCTACATTTTTTTTTTCTTCTTTTCAATCCATTTCACTCTGAATCAGATGTACGTCACAACTTCCGTTACATTGTGACTTTAAAGTTTAAGTTTTTGGCTGTTGCCAAAGAAACTGGAGGAAAGTAAATCCAGCTGCAGTGTTTAATAGAAACAATTACAAAAGTGACAACTATACATATACTATGTTTAAATAGGGCTGTGGTTTTGATAGAAAACAACACAGTGCCTTAAAATAATAATTATACAAATACAATTCACCATAAAAAATAATTATAAATTATACATATATTACAAAAATTATGAAGTTCTATCAATACTACAAAAATGATAAAGTATCCCATCATCATGTATGGGATATGTTAAAGTGCTTACACCATCACTTTGGCAAGAATGGCAAGACTGAGACTTGGATTCCCAAGGAAAGACTCTTAACATTTTGAAAATAAAGTCAAGATGTAACCACAACCCATAATACTGTTACACAGAGTATCGAAGTTTCAAGCGCTGTGATTTAGTGTTGTATGAGAAAGCATGGTTTGAAGGTACTAAAGCCAAATGTCCTGAGCTACAGTATATTGAATGTAATCTTTCTTTCTCTATGCTCATCATGTCACAGAAACTCTTCATTCTCTCTCTCTCTGTATCTGTATTTGTCTCTCTCTCTCCCTATATTTAACCTTACCTCATGTATCTTTCAGCTGTGCCCTTGATTGCAGAAGGCGCTTCATGTCAGCTATAGTATTTAGGTTGACACTAACAGGGGATCACTTTAGAAAGGATGAATAAGACATAAGCACCAAGGCAACACACACACACACACACACACACACTTAATGGTAATCACAGGTAAAATGCAGAAATTCACTTTCATGGTCGACAATCGTTGATCTGTTAAGCACTCATTACACTGTTCCTGCTTTACCTGCATTATAGCTATAAATATTATTTCATTGTTTTGCATCCATTTAAGGACATCTGGTGTTGTGTGTTTAAAAGTTTGCCCTTTCTGGAAAAAAGTCTCTTATCTTTGCCAAGGCTGCATAATACAGTGAAAACACTAACAGTGATGTTGTGAAATATTATTACAGTTTTAAGTAACCATTTTCTAGCATAATATTTTTTAATATTCTGATCATTTATTCCTGTGATGGCAAAGCTGAGTTTGCAGTAGCCATGACTTCAGTCTTCCGTGTCATATGATCCATCATATATAATTTTAATATGCTGTTTTGGTGCTCAAGAAACATTTCTTATTATTAGCAGTGTTGAAAACAGTTGTGCTGCTTTCATGTTTTTGTGGAAACAGTAAAATTGTATTTTTTTTTTTGTTGTGATTTGTTGAGCAGACATGGTCAATCAGGTCTTGATGATTTAGCTAGTAAAGAAACCTTATGGGGACAACCAGCCACCTATGCTGGAAAACAACAGCCTAAATGCAACATATGCTGGTGACCAGCCATGCTGTTCTTTTTAACATGGCAGTGCTTTACAGGAAAATGTTCACTGTAGGAGAGCTGGAGAGAGAATAAAATGTGGAGGAAGAGGGATAGACACAGAGACAGAAGGGAGGAGGGTTTTATTAGCCCTTGTTGATCGTTGCCAGGGCAGAAACAGGCTTATTTAACCCCCACCTAATCATTTCCTGGAATCCAGCACCCCACACACAGGAAGCTACTACCAGCCTTCCTTTCCGCTTGCTGAACAGAACAGGAAACATAGTTGCAGCAGAATGATGGCTGCTATAAATGCTTATTCATTCATTTCTTTCTCTCTCTTTCTCTCAGGAGCTGACGTGGTTTCTGTTTGTGAGGCAGCGTGTTATCAATACTCAGTAATGACAGGAATTAGCCCTGAGGTTTACACGGCTCTCTGCGATCTAGTAGCATTGTTGAAGCACTGCCAGTGGAATCAGGGTTGTATTTTACAGCTTGAGAGAGCGTTCAAAAGAAGTATGACTGAACTGTGCAGCTCCAGGCATTATATATTCAGTAGCTCATTCAGGAAAACAATAAAATGTGGGTGTTGCTGTTTGATTGCTGACTTTGTAGCAGTAATTTCCCTCAAGTCTTGATAGCAGAACATATTTAGATACTTCTACTGTGGTTCTACTATTTATTTATGTATTTTTTTATATGATTTTAAAATCATAATTTCATATTTGTATTCATTTATATAAATTATTTTTTATAAATATTTATTAACATTTTATGTATTCTTTTATATTAATAAATGGTTTTAATTATTTATTTATTTGTTTGTTTCTCTTACATTATTAAATTAATTTTAGAAATTATTTTATTTAAAATAAATATAAATATATTTATTTTTAATTTTGCGTTGTTTTGTATCATGTGTTTTGATTGTTTTTGACAATAATCAGGCCTACTTTATTGATCCTTTTGAGGTCACAGTGACTTCCTTTATTTAAAAAAAAAACGCCCCTAAAATTTCCTAGCTGGTGGACCAGCAAAGTCTTTGAATTCCAGACAAAACTGGTAAGGCTGGTTTACTAAGGAAGTCCTTCTGGTTAAACTATGAGAGATACTTCTACAGACACCATCAAGCTAGGGACCAGCAACCAAACCATATGCTGGTTATAGCGCGGTTGTTCATTTTAGAATGGTTATAAGAGGGCCTTTCGCACCGCGGGAACCTTTTCATAGTACCAGAACTAATTGTGGAACTACACATTTTTGGCATTTTCGCACCGCCGTAACTGGGTACGATTTTAGTACTGGACTGCCTTTTTCGAGAACCAAATTAGCTCCTACTCCAGAGCAGGGTCTAACCAGCACAACTGGTACTACCCGTGACGTAAGTAGACATATATTGGCCAAACGCGTACGAAAACACCATCAACTGCCATGATTTAAAAAGCCGTGTAAACATTGTGTCAACTTATTTCGCAATTATAATAAAGAGTGATAGATGGATGGATGCTGAAGTGCAGGCACTGCCAGTTGTGGTTGGAGAATCTTAGTCCTCCTTTCCGTTCTTTCAGTCGCTTTACGCATACATCGACATTCCATGTCCATTATTGTGAAACCTGCAAGACACAACACAAACACAGCTCCCATCACAGTGTCCTCCATCCTCCTGTTGTTAACATTTTTCTTCTTTGTTTTCGTTGTTGAACACTGTGCACAAATGACGTTGCTGTCGACTGGCTAACGTAATTTCCTAGTACACACTGTCAGTGCGAATGCAACCCTTTAAATGGTACTGGGAAATAGTTCACGCAAAATCGTCCCATTACTTTAGTACAGTACATTTAGTTCTGGAACTAAAGTGGTGGGAAAGGCCCTATTTAAACACAATGAGAGCCAAATGTTTTGTTGCATTGGGATCTTTTTCAGCTCTCGCTTCAAAACATGTCTCATTTTCAGCCAACTTGTGACAATGGTTTCATTTCAGTGCGTCACTGCACAGCCATTGAGACGGAGACTAGCACCATTTTGCGAGCACTTTGTGGAGCCGGCATGATACTTGGAGGGATATGAGTGCAGCCACCACATCTGTGGACGTTCTCTTCTTCCATTATTGCACTTCTGTGTCATATTTATCCCGTGTTAACCCTCAACTCGAAACAGGTTTATAGAGTCCAGGATCCTTATTATGAGACTGACCCTAATTTCTGCTGTAAAGCTTTCATAGATCCTTACCTCACATATGAGCGCACACACTCTCATCCTGTCATATTTTCTTTTAGTTATTGCATCCCTGGCAGTGGATAACTCTCTTATGTCATAAATATTGCAGGCTCCGGGAGGTGAAGGCCAGCTTCAGTCAGGATATTACTATCCTTTTAGCCAGAGCTTACCACTGAAAGTGCACAAACACACAGAGATTAGAGGAACAACAAAACTCTGTGCTGGAATTAAAGGAAGAGCAGTATGCAGTTGGTTATTATAAACTCATTTTCATTTGCTGATCAGGATGTAAAAATAAATGGAAAGCATATTAAAAGTAATGAGCTGAAACTAAATTGAAAATGTAATTGTAAAGCTCATGTTCGAGTACTTTTTGTGGTTTGACTGCTGGTCTAGGTGGATACAGTTTAAGTGGTTACCTTGATTTCATGCACCTTTTTTTTTTTTTTTTTTTTTATAAAGGGACGTGACCAAATATAAAATCACTTAAACATTATAATTTTCATATATGTATATATATATTACATATATATATATACATATATATATATATATATATATATATATATATATATACATATATATATATATATATATATATACATATATACATAGCTATATATATATATACATATACATATATTATGGCAAGCCGTTCAGGAAAAAATATATTTATAATATGAAGTCTGAATATATAGAATGAAAGTCTGAATATATAAAACGAATGTCTGAATATATAAAATGAATGTCTGAATATATATAGAATGAAATATATAAAAAAAATATGAAAAAAAATATAAAAATATAAATAATGAAAGTGAATATATATAGAATGAAAGTCTGAATATATATAGAATGAAAGTCTGAATATATATATAGAATGAAAGTCTGAATATATAGAATGAAAGTCTGAATATATATGGAATGAAAGTCTGAATATATAGAATGAAAGTCTGAATATATATGGAATGAAAGTCTGAATATATAGAATGAAAGTCTGAATATATAGAATGAAAGTCTGAATATACATAGAATGAAAGTCTGAATATATATAGAATGAAAGTCTGTAATGTTTGCTTGATAAGCAGGAGAGTTCACCGCATTCGCTCTTCCGCGATGAAATAACGAAAAAATTTCTTCATCAGTAGAACGATGTTGTGTACGGTTGCCAATATTTTGGCCCGTACACGCATTCGCCAGGGTGTTAATTAGATGATCGTTTACTTAAAATTGCTGCTACTAAATTTCGTGCGGACTCGCTCATTGCTCAAAATGTGAATAAAAAAAATAGTAGACGAATGACACAAGATGGCGCTGATAACATCAGATTTTCATTCCATATATTCAGACTTTCGTTTTATATATTCTGACTTTTATTCTATATATATTCAGACTTTCATTCTATATATATTCAGACTTTCATTCCATATATATTCAGACTTTCATTCCATATATTCAGACTTTCATTCCATATATTCAGACTTTCATTCCATATATTCAGACTTTCATTCTATATATATATTCAGACTTTCATTCTATACATATTCAGACTTTCATTCTATACATTTTCAGACTTTCATTCTATACATTTTCAGACTTTCATTCTATATATGTTTAGACTTTCATTCTATATATATTTAGACTTTAATTCTATACATATTCAGACTTTCATTCTATATATATTCAGACTTTCATTCTATATATTCAGACTTTCATTCTATATATTCAGACTTTCATTCCATATATATTTAGACTTCATATTATAAATATAATTATTTCCTGAATGGCTTGCCATAATATATATATATATATATATATATATATATATATATATATGTATATTATATATATAATACATATTCATTCTTATATATAATACCTTATTTTCTGAAATAAAAAAAAAATTGTCAAACTGTGGAAGGTTTGGGTATATGGAGTCATGATCTTTTTGATTTTGTGGTGCTGAGTGATGGATTGTAATCTGACTGTGGTAGTGGTGGTTCTGGCAGTCACAGCTGTTCTTTGACAGAAGAGGAGAGTTAGAAAAGAAGAATTGGGGGTGAAAAAACTGAGGAAAAACAACTTGACTGCTTGTGTTTTTCTCTCATTCAATCTCCCGCCATGACAGCTTGTTGACTGGGAGACTTCCTGCCTGGTAATTGGAGGAGAACCAACTAATTAATCACGTTTAAGTACCATCTCAGTCACCACAACAACCAGAATCTTACAGGAGCCTCTGCCTGACATGGATGTAATTGAATTAGATGTTCCTTTTGGATGCTGCTGAGATGAGTGTGCGATTCGAGGACGGCAGGGTAATTATAGCGCTGTTGGAAATGATGCCTCACTTTCTTGACCTCATTCTGAACACTGCGTTTGTTACATTTGCAGTTAATTTTTTGATTGCTTGAAATATATATATATGTTTGGATATTGACGTTGTTTGAACTTGTACCGTGGTACTACCATGTTTTCATGTGCGATTAGAGGATGGCAGGGTAATTATAGCATTGTTGGAAATGATGGCTCATGTTCTTGACACTTGCATTTAATGTTTTGATTGCTTTAAATTATTTTGGTATTTTAGAAGATGCTTATAACAAAAAAGTACCATGATTGTTTTGACATTTACATGTTGTACCTTGGTTTACCATGTTTTTTTAGACATACAATGACAAATATCATATTTTAGGGTATGTAACATGGTACTGCCATGGTATTTTTGAAAATGGAATGTAAGTACCATGGTACATTTCAGAGTACCATAGTATTACAGTTACCATGCTAATTCCACCTTATTTTATGAGATGGTTTTTGCATGGTACTTCAAGGTGCTCAAAAGAATGCCATGGTATTACTATGGTACAAAATCAGGATATTACCATAATATTTGTTGTCCATAAAATCATGGTATTATCCTGGTACATGTTCAAATAGCATGATAATACTTCAAAAGCATATTACCTTGATACATACACTACAGTACTACTAGGTTTGAATAAGTTTAAAATAGTAGTGTTACCTTGGTACTGTACAGGCCCAGATACATAGTGTTACCATATGTGTACAAAAAGAATGATATTACCATGGTAAATTGTAAAATAATATATTTTACTGTATACTAAATCCAATGCAATCCATGGCAATATCTTAGTAAGTCCCCCATCATGTATACCCCCAAAAGCATATTATTACCATCATGGTATGTGCATGTACAAGATGTTTTTTACTATGGTGCATTTTTTAAGAAGACTGCATTATTATATCCAAAAAAATCTAAGGTTCAAAATCCAATACAATATCCATGGAAATACCTTAATAATAATAGCAGCTGCTGTCACGTATACCATGGTAAATTTCCATATACAGCAACATGGTATGACTTGAAGATGAATTCTATAATCAGATTTTTTATATCCGTGTGTCTGTGCAGTTACATTGTATGCTTTTGTATTAGTTGAAGGATGTCTGTCATCTAATTGCTTATTAAATATTGTATGTTGAGAAAGTCACAACATGACGCACAATGATTAGAAGTAATTTCCAGAGCTCCTTAACTGTGTGAATATTAAAGCTGGTTATGATATCATTTCCTCTGCCATTAACCTGATCCTCAAATCACTATTGGAGGATATGAAAAGGTGATTTGGAATCGTTTAAAGCATTATGGCTCATGTTTTATTCATTAAGGAGTTGATTAATGTACTCACTCCATCCCCAGTGATCACCTTATGTGCAGGCTAGAGGACAGTTTTTATACAAGATGCTGAATTAATAATGAAAGCAATTTCCTGTTGGCTTGTCATGTTCCGTTCATGGCATGGGGAACACTGCTGCTGATATTGATGTTCATTTTTGTAGGGGACACACACGCGGGTAAACACAAATCACCGACAGCACGCTGATCTGATTTATGGAGCAGAGCAGTCATATTTTTTTCTTCTTTTTTTCCCTCCCTCTTCTCATTTGTCACGGCCCCTTTGCAGATGCTCTTATCTAAAGCAACTTACAAATGAGGAAAAGCACAAGTAATTTAAAATAAGAGAAACAAACAATGGCAGTGAAGTTGTTATAGTTATTTAAAAAAAACTGCTGTGAAAAAAACCCTGTATTTTCTTTAATTTCTTTATCCCCTTTTTTCTGAATATAAAAAGTAACATTTATAATACTTTTATGTACCAAGTCTCTTATGCTTACCAAGGCTCCATTATGTTTGATGAAAAATGCATAAAGAACTGTAACATTGTGAAATGTTATGACTGTTTTTAATTTTTAATATATTGTATATATTTTAAAATGTAATTTTCCCTATGATGAACAAGGCTCAGCAGCCATTACTAAATACTTTCTATTTATGCTTCTTAAAATTTTTAAAACTAGTATTTTTTTTTTTTAGGATTCTTTGAATGGAAAGTTCAAAAGAACAGCTCAAATCTCAAGATCTAATATCTAATCGAACTATTGAGCAGATACTATAAAAGTGAGATTGAGATTCGAGATCTAGGGCCTGATTATATTATTACATTTAAAGCTGTTTTTAAGTCAAGTCAAGTCACCTTTATTTATATAGTGCAACTTTACAGTGTCGAAAAGGAAATAATAAGGTTAAAAGTCTGGCTGCTGGAGTAGATGTGTATTTTATTTCATACTGTGTTTTATTTGAAGTGTATTTGTTGCCGTCCATCTGTTTAGCAGCTGTAGTTGCTGGCAGGACACACTAGGTTTGGTGCCAGTACTATACAGCACGCTCTCTCTTGCTCTCGCTCTCATTTTTTTTCTCTCTCACTGTCACTTTCTCTCAGTCTGTTGTTGATGGATGAGTTTATAATGCAGAAATAACTTGGGGACATATTAAGTGAAAATACTGTCAGACTGATAAGTGGCATAAACAGGAGAACTGCTTTAGTTTTCTGCGTGTTGTTCTGAGTCTCATTAGCTCATATGAATTAATGTGTTATAAAAATGCTCCATGAATTAGTTTGAACATCATTTATAAGAATACTTTATGATTTTGATATTACCAGGCCACCAACTCATATTAATATGGGCTTTAAGATCTTACATAACTGTTCATCACCAAACAATGAACAGGAGTATAACTAGACCAATTCAGTCAGTCTGTACAATGATCAGCCGTCTCATTAAGCTGGCATTGTACTTTGGACAATTAATCTGTTTAATTAATAAGCTCTTAGAATAATGGACTGCAGAGTTTGACAATTAAATGATTATCTAAGCAATCCAATGTCATTATTAAGTTTAAATCTATGCTTCGGTATTCAAGCAAGCAGGCATGCCTTATAAATGAAGAGCAGGGCCACAGTGTTAATCAAACAACCAAGTTTTAAGGGTCAGGCTCACACTCGTCCTTTGAAATCCCCCTCATTTCTTGACCTGCTTCTTTTCCAGAGTACATGTTCTCCTGCAGGTGGCACAGATCTTTTCCCTCCTGCTGGCTGGAGCTAATTACCAGCGTTAGCCTGTGGTTAAGTGGGTCCCTGAAGAACTGCCGCCGTCCAGAGTTTCTCTTGATTATCGGGAGTGATAGTTTCATCAGGATGATTCAGGAAGACAGAAGCAGGGAATGTCGAGTAGAGGGGCTCTTTTAGGGTTTTGGAATGATTTAATTTGTTCTTTATTTTCTGCTTAACGGAATCTAACCACTGGTTTTGTGAGTTTCAAATTAGTTTTTTTTCCTTTTTTTTTTTTAGGTTCATGTCTTTCAGGAGCACATATACTTTTCCCCCTTCTCTTCTGAGTTGTGAGAGTCTGTGCATCTGGGTCTACTCAGTTTGAAGGGAAATGAAAAAAAGGTGTGAGTTTGGGTTTGGTTTCGGTCTTAAAACTTTCCTGTAATGTTTGGGGTCACCTAATTGGGCCATTTCCCCCATCCCGTTTTTTCTTCTTTACCACAGTTGCATTATAAAAAGGACCAAACAAATGAAAACCTTGAAATAACATCAAAAAAACAATAAAAATTAACTCATTTAAATTACTCAAAGTAAACAGTAAATAAATAGTTACTTTTTATTCATTTTTTGGTCATAGTTAGTGATGCACCGATATATCTGCCGATAAAAGCAATTATTTGCACTATTGTCCATTGGTCACTAGTTTAAAAAAAGTGACGATTGGGGTTGATTATATCCTGTCAATTAAAAGGGGCAGAAAAACATTTCTGACTGCAATGTGTGTATGAAGAAAATGTCTTTTGTCTATAATTGTCTAGAACTTGTCTAGGGCTGTCAAAGTTAACGTGATAATTGCGCATAACGCAGAAAAATTGTGCAGTTAACACAGGTTCTGTTTAAATCACCCAGAGTTCAAGCCAGGGTTGCCAGGCCCACATTTTTTCCCTTTACCAAACATTACTTGTAGTGCACATCACATGCAATAATCGCAAAGACCTTTGTGCTTTGTTACCTGTGATAAGGAATAACATCTCGGCTCTCAAATTCTGTCCATTTTATCACAAAATATAAAAAAAAAAATGCTGATATATAATACTTTGAGCTAGGGATGGGCATTCCATGCAAAAATAATATAAAAAATTGCTGAGTATTAATCGATTATTATTTGAAAATTGCACCCCTCCCTCGCATGCACGCACAAACACCCATAAACAGAGAGAGCGGGAGAGAGTCGGGATTCACGCTCTCAATCTGTATTATAAACTGTTTAATTTAGAAGATAGGCTACCTTAACTCAAGCCAAATCATGATTGTAACATGCTGAAACAGAAATATAATATGTTATGCATAACCGAATGACTGCACTTATTAACATAACAGTCTGTCGATTAGCATAAATTAACTGCTCATAAGGCTAAGATATTTCCATTTAAAAAAATGGAACCCCTAAAGGGAATAGATACGAGATGGGAGGAAAATATATGTTACTTCAGTATCTCCTGTTGCAATATCGTATCGTAAATAGCCATTATTAGGGCATTGAAATCGCTTTTGAACGTGTGCTTGTTTTTTTACTTTCACTTTCGAGATTCGTGTTCACACGTACGGAGCAGCACTCTGCAGTACTTACCACACACAGATTAGATGTTTGTCAGTGCTGCTCAGGATCTGCAAATAATTTGCCATCATCCTATCAGTCATCTCTCCTTACTCTGTTTATGTGGTAAGTGAAATGTTATGTACTGTACCGCTAGCAAGCGGCTAACCATGTCCCTTTAGTGGCTCCGTAGAATGCATTATTTGTCACACCGTACCTCTAACCCAGTCGGGGGTGTTTGTTTTCCACACTGAACTCTTATTTGACATCGTCCCAAGTTACCTTAACCGTTATATGCCACACAAGTCTACAGTGTGCACGTGAGACAATCTGTTCTTCTGTTGCCTTTGACAGCTTTTAGGTGCATTATTGCAAGCACCACCCTCTGCTTACATGAATGTGAAACAAACTAATCAGCAAAAAAAACAAGCTTATTTTTAATGGAGTCAATATAATATCACATATATACGCAAAAAAATAAAGTTTTGCAAAGGAAAATAAAGTTTTGCAAACAAAAATTAAAGTATTGAGGAAAATAATTTTGCTTTTTGCAAAACAAAAATAAAGAATTGCAAAACATAAATGATACCGAGCGAAAGCAATGATTTTGCAATACATATTTTCCATGGTCATATCTACCAATTTTATTTGCAACACTGATTTTATTTTGCGCGTCAGTCTAGTTTGAGCTTGCGCTGCAGTTTTTCCTGTGCGCTTCATTTTTCTGCGCGTCTCGCTTTGTGGCGCTTTTTGACGTGGGGGTGGAGTCAAGGGACAGGGGCGTGTACAACATGCCTCCCTGGAAGTGACGTCATCGGCCCGAGACGCAGCTGAGCTCACTGATCCAGGTACTGTCATGATGAGCAGATGCATGCGAGTGGATCGCTTAAAACATGCATGGATTCGTTTTATTAACTTTAGTAACAAATGTATATGTGTATTAGCAGCGTTTGCTCAAGTTAAAGAAGTTGTTACCATGCACATCTATTGTTTATTTCTCTCGATGTGCACTCTTTTACCGGCATAAAGTTGGCTTGACGTTGGAGTTCCATATTCGCAAATCTAGGGACCGTCTCTAAAGTTACATGCGAAACTACTATACACTTCTCTAACGTCAATAGCATGCAAGGAGAATGACTAACAGTCATGAAAACAACTGTTAACTGTTCATCCAGGTGTCAACTATAATGCACACCTTTTATATTTTTTGATAATTATTAAAATAAACTGTAAAATCATATGTAAAATATTGCTACTTTTCATTACCAAATGGAAGTAAACACTAATTTAAAGCTCAAAAGCTCAAATGAAAAATAGCAATATTTTACATATGATTTACAGTTTATTTGAATAATTATGAAAAATATGAATGGTGTGCATTATAGTTGACACGAAGATGAACACTTTACAGTATGTTTTTATGAAAGTGAGTCATTCTGTTCAAATGCTATGAGCTTTAAATTTTGTATTTAAGGGCATTCGGTAATGAAACGTAGCAATATTTTACATATGATTTACAGTTTATTTGAATAATTATGAAAAATATGAATGGTGTGCATTATAGTTGACACCTAGATGAACACTTTATAGTATGTTTTATGAAAGTGAGTCATTCTGTTCAATGCTATTGAGCTTCAAATTATGGCATATTTTAAATTTGAGCCCATTCGGTAATGAAAAGTAGCAATTTTTACATTTGATTTACAGTTTATTTTAATAATTATCAAAAAATATAAAAGGTGTGCATTATAGTTGACACCTGGATGAACAGTTAACAGTTGTTTTCATGACTGTTAGTCATTCTCCTTGCATGCTATTGACGTTAGAGAAGTGTATAGTAGTTTTCGCATGTAACTTTAGAGACGGTCCCTAGATTTGCGAATATCGAACGTCCAACGTCAAGCCAACTTTATGCCAGTCCCACACACACTTTTATTAGCATTAAATGTGTATTGTTTTTCATTTGGTTCAACTGCATGTGTATTAACAATGTTTTGTTTAAGATCTAACCTGTGGGAGAGGACCAGCAGCGCACAGAAGCGTTCTTTGTTCACATTAGTTCAGAGTTACTGCTAGTTTTAATGTAAAATTATGCAATTCACTTCATAAACTATAACGTACATCATTAAAAGAGGTCTACGACTCAAGGTTTATATCGATCTCGACTTCGTTTTTCATTTACATAACTCCTGGCATAAATTAATAAATGACTGTCATTGTAAGATTTAAAAAAAATGAAGCTCGAATCTTTTTGGTTTAATTTTGGCACGAGTTTAATGCATAAACAAACCCGCGTGACCATAGCAACCTGAGATTATCATCAGAGATTGATCAAATCATTTTTATCCATCCCACAGTCCGTTGATCGTGTCTTTTTATGTAATATATGTGCATATAAGGCTTTTATTATTTTTATCATTATATATATATATATATCCAAGTGGATGCTGCACACTGCTGGTGGTTTGAGGAGAGACCCCCACATGATCGTACAGCGAATTGGGTGTACAACAATACATTATAAACGCTATATAAATGCATCATTCATTTATTCATATAGGCTAACCGTATATAATAATTTGATAATAATATTATATTAAATAGGGCTATATTTTTATATTTATTGTTATGCTTATTTCCCCTTTTAAAATTCGTGTATTGCTTACCTAATTAACGTTCTTTGTTTAAATTAGTGTTTTCATTTACAAATGAAACTAGGAATTATTCATTTATAATTCTAGTATTTATTATTATAAGATTATTGTTAAATCATCCTCTAAAGTGCACTTTAATGAAAAGTGTAATGAAAAGTAGCAATATTTTACATACGATTTACAGTTTATTTTAATAATTATCAAAAAATATAAAAGATGTGCATTATAGTTGACACCTGGATGAACAGTTAACAGTTGTTTTCATGACTGTTAGTCATTCTCCTTGCATGCTATTGACGTTAGAGAAGTGTTTAGTAGTTTCGCATGTAACTTTAGAGACGGTCCCTAGATTTGCGAATATCGAACGTCCAACGTCAAGCCAACTTATATGCCGTAAAAGACTGCACAATCGAGAGAAATAAACAACAGATGTGCATGGTAACAACTTCTTTAACTTGAGCAAACGGCTGCTAATACACATATACATTTGTTAATAAAGTTAATAAAACTCAAAACAATGCATGTTTTTAATGCTAGTGAATAAAAGGAGCGATCCACTCGCATGCATCTGCTCATCATGACAGTACCTGGATCAGTGAGCTGCGTCTCGGGCCGATGACGTCATTTCCAGGGAGGCATGTTGTACACGCCCCTGCCCCTTGACTCCACCCCCACGTCAAACAGCGCCACAAAGCGAGACCGCGCAGAAAAATGAAGCGCACAGGAAAAAATGCAGCGCAAGCTCAAACTAGACTGACGCGCAAAATAAAATCAGTGTTGCAAATAAAATTGTAGATATGACCATGGAAAATATGTATTGCAAAATCATTGCTTTCGCACGGTATCATTTATGTTTTTGCAATTCTTTATTTTTGTTTGCAAAAAGCAAAATTATTTTCCTCAATACTTTAATTTTTGTTTGCAAAGACTTTATTTTCTTTTGCAAAACTTTAAATTAAAACAAAAACGTCACTCATCACTAATATGCACTAAAATCTTTTTTTTAAAGACAATAGTCGCACAACCTATTCAGTATTCTATAATTAAATCAAAATTGTGACCCATCCCTAGTTTGGGCTCTGTTGTTAATTTTAACCTCTAATATTATAGCAATGTATTAAATGAGAGGGTTCCCTTTTAGTTTACAACATTAGTTGGAAGAGTTTTGTTATTTCCTTAAGAAAACCCAACTATCAGCTTTGGCAGATGTCATTTTGAGTCGGTTATCAGTGTCAGCTATCAACCATTAGTATTGACTATCAGTATCGGAGGAGAAATGTATTATTGTTTTATCCCTAGTCATCATGTTTTGAGTTTGGCTATGTATTGCTGCAGGAATGAATCCTAAACCTTCATTCCGAAGTCAGTGGGTTGTTTGAACGGATTGCAGACATGAAATACATCAGTAATACCCCACTTGCCTTTTTGTTGGAAGCTTGGTGGTGATGACGTTGAAGTTGTGCGGTGCTGGTGTAGTTTGTTTATAGCCTGACTTTAGCTTTTTACTTCTGCTGAATGTATTTGGGGTTCAAAATTCATAGACGTTGTTATCTTGATGAATAAAACGTGAAATAATACTAAACTTTGGCTGGGGGCGCACCTTATTTTCTCCGTTAATCAAAAAGCCAGTGGAAAAATCTACGAAATTACTTCATCCCTGGAGCAGACAATTATTTCGAACAATAATCATGTTTAATTATTTCGGGCTATATTTTATTTGCCAGTGTAATCGAAAGTGACAGGAAATTCCTGCAGAGAGGCCGAGCCTTGGCTTAGGACACAACGCAGGCCAGATTTGAACAACCCAGTGAAAGTGAAAGTCGTGACATTTGTCAAGTAACCCATACTCGAAATTGGTGCTCTGCATTTAACCCATCCAAGTGCACACACACAGCAGTGAGAAGTGAACACACACCCGGCGCAGTGGGCAGCTATATATCCAGCGCCCGGGGAGCAAATGGGGGTTCAGTGCCTTGCTCAAGGGCACTTCAGCCATGGGTATTGAGGGTGGAAGAGAGCGCTGTTCATTCTACTCCCTCCCACCTACAACTCCTGCCAGCACCGAGATTCGAACCTGCGACCTTCTGGTACAAGTCCAAATCTCTAACCATGGAGCCACAGCTCCAACTTATTATAACCCACATGACCATCACAAGTCATAATGTCTGGTGTACATGGAGCCACAGCTCCAACTTAAAACAATATTTTGGAGACAAATAGAATTCAGAGACAAATTCAATTCTGCAAATGTGCTTTGTGCCTATTGTCAGGCAGGGAAGGGTATAAGGGTGAAGTGCATGCTGGGTAAATTAAGCATCTGAGAAAAAAACTTTTTTTCCTCAGATGGTTTATTATGTTGTCAGATTCATCCTACACATATAAACAGTGTCTCACAGGAGAGTTTGTTTCACCTTTTTGCTCTTTTAACAGTCGCTGAAAAGTGTGTATGTGTTTGTGTACTATGAAGCTAATCAGTTTCTTTGCTTCCTCACCAAATGTAGGAGCTTTATAAACATGTCTTCCTGCAGAAAGTGAATGGATTGCTTCTTATTAAAGCACACAGACAGATACACACACCTAAGTAGCTCTTGAGAACAAACAGGCCTTGCAAAGCATGTTTAAATTTATGGTAGCCTTGAACAGTCTAACATTTGCTCTGATGAGGATGCATGTCTTCTGGCTGCTAGTTTTAAATAATATTACTGCAGCCTTTCTTGTTGTTTTAAGTTGAAACTTTGCTTCAGTCGTCCCATCGCTTTTTTTGTAAACTCTATAAATATACTAATGAGAGGTTGATTAATCAGTCAGTATTTGGCTGTTTTTCCATAAGCCCCCACACTTAAAAAAAAAAAAAATTGGTAACCAGCATTAAACTAAAATACCACCACCTTCTATGTTAAAGTGTGAACTAGATAGTTACTGGATTTTTTACAATATTATCTTGTGTAGTATTAACATGGTATCTATATTTGATTTTTTTAAATATTCCTCTCATCAACAATAATTATTTCACCACTCCCAAAAAATCTTTTTTTCATGTTCACATGCTCATAGGCTCATAAGTTTTAAGCTTTAAAAACATGTTTTTATTTGTTTGGTTTTGTGTTTTATGTATGAATGTATGTATGTATTGCTGGCTTGTTTCTTGAATATAGCCATGTTAGCTGACATCACTAAATTATAAACAATCAATCAACCATTTTTTTAGCGTTGACATTTCCTATTGAAACAGGAAGTTGTTTCTGATTATATGGAATGGCTCATCCTTTTAAATAGCAAGCTGTGAACCATGAATTTATGCTTGCTATTGCTGGATGGCGTCAGATGGCTTTGGCAGCTCTAAAACAAGCATTGTTCATTTAATTTTTGAACTTGATAACCTGTTGTTTTCCCAAAAACTCCCTTCACCCACCACTGGTCAGCCAAACAGACAGTCTCGTCCCCAACCCACAGTCTGCATTATTTCACCAGCGAGCCATTCTGCTCTCTAGTTTATACTTGTTTGCCATTCATAGTGTAATTTCCTCTCCTGCCGTGGTGTCAGTCAGGTGTAATGGTGAGCACAGGTTCTGATGATCTCTCGTGCTGGAGGGATTTGGCCTCTGGCCTGCTCCTCTCGCTGTGACTCAATCTCCACAGGTCCTCCTACGGAGGCGCATTGCCAAGAGCTTTCTGTCATACATAATAGATAGCCCTTAACCTTACATCTCTCTCATCTCTCTTTCACGTCTCGCTCGCTCCCGTTTCACTCTCTCTCTCGCCTCGTCTCTCTCCTGCACACTATTAAACAAAGGCCCCTTCTCATGTAGAGAGGCCCACTCATATTCTGCTGTGACACTTAGACTTATTCATAATTGCCTGCTTTGTGTGTATAGAACACACTCATCAGGTGTGCTGGTCTTTTCAGCATGTGGTGAGCTGTCATTCCAGTTATTTGCTTGTACTGACACATAATTTCAGAGTTGTTAACAAAGCATCCATTATCCTAGCATTTTCTCAAACTAAAAATATAGGACTTAAACCTGGATTTAATTCATTTATTGTGGATGAATTAGAGTTGTGCAACCAAACATGTATTTATTTTTTTGTTCTCTCTAAATGTGCTGCACAGGTTTGGGACCTGTTTTTCAAAGGTGCTTTCTTGTGTTCATACTGCACCAAATTTAAATTGGTATTCAGATATGATCTTTAGGCTCTTGCTTCAGGCATTTTTCCAAGTTCTGAAACCAGATCTGTTTGTTCAGGGAATTTATCATTCAGAAGCATTGCCATATTAATCACTTAAACATCAGTGTGAAATAGTATGTATTGAGGTGTGGATCTGGTTTAGTAATAGGCCGATATTTCAGCAAATAACCAGAAGCGTTTTTCCCGCTTTGACCGTTTCAATCTACTGGCAGCTTTGTCAGTGGATAGCTAACCTTTTTTTATTATAAGTGAATTTTTATGTAAAATTGTATTTTCATTTAAGCAAGTTTGTGTGCATCTCATTTATCTCTTTGAATTGTATTTTGTAAATATTTGTTATGTACGCTATTAAAAATTCCAATCTATCGCTAATTACTAGGGATGCAAAATATATTCGCACCATATTGATTTTAGACTAATATTACAGGTTTAATAATAATTGTTGTTTATTAGAATTTTTTTTTTAGTTTAAAAATTCATTTAAAATCATTTTAGTTAATCATAATTGGTAGGTATGCATAATATATATATATATATATATATATTATATATATATATATATATATATATATATATATATATAATATATATATATATATATATATTATATACAACAACAATATTATTATTATTATTATTATCTATATTTTTTGTTTTTACATTTAGATTTCCTTTGCCATCATCTAATGCTCACTTAAAGTTAATCTTTAAAAAACATTATTCAGTTTAATAAATCTGTTAAATACAAACTTTAGCAAATCTCAAAATAAATATACATTTTTCATAATGTGCATTATAATGTCGTGGTACCTAAATTCACTTGTATCATTTACAAAACAATATATACAATAGAAAACAAACAAACAAACAAACGAACAAACAAACGATACTTACAAAACAATTGATATAGTTTTCAATGTTTATTTTAAATTAAGTAAAAAATCAACCATTTATTGGTTAAGGGCTATAACATTAAAAGAAGTATCGCCATGTCAGTATCATGTCAGAATTTTTATATCAGTGCATCCCTGCAAATTCTTGTGTTTTTGAGTCAAATATGTTTTTACTACCTGTCTGAGTAACACAAAGCCTTATAGCAATATATTTGAATTCTTAAACTATTCTAGTGGATTTCTCACATTTATTTAAAATGCTACATCTGAAAACACTAGATTTGGTGTGAGGTTAGTAGTGTGCAGCTGAATTAAATCAGGAATATCAGCAGGTCACCTTCTTAGATACACACTAAACATCCGTTTGACAGGCACTGGATCTTAAATCGTGGCAGCCCAGCAAACGCTATCTAAGATTTTTAATTTAGGAATGAAACAGCCCTTTCTTTATGAGATTGACTTTGGCATACATTCAGATGTAATAACAATAAATGGCAGGCTGTCTTTGCTTTTGCAGCACGAGGAACCGGAGGCTGTGTGGAACTGTTTTCACTGCACCCCGGGGTGCCACTGCACAGTGTTGGAGAACCGCTGTGCTATGACATCATCGCTGATCAGAATTTTCCGACACGGCAGTGTCGACCGCCTGAAATGTACTAGAGCTTTTTGGAGGACAATTTCATTTTGACTGCTGAATGAGAGAAGCCATTTAGTTTGGAGGTTGGGCAGCTCAGATGCAGGAATAATGGGATTTTTTCCTTCTCCCTTGAGAAGAGTTGAGATCTTGTATGAATAAATTGTATACAGGCACAGAGAGAGAAGAGGTCAAAGGTGGTACTTCCCCAGCGAACGCTATGAAAGATATGAGAGCGATATGGATGGTTGAGGTTTACTGAAGTGAAGATCTCTTTTATCCCTCTCTCTCTCTCTATCTCTCTCTCTCACACATACACACACACGTTCACAATGAATGTGCCACTTAACGGAAGGGCTTGTTGCACATGTTTAACCTTGTAATACATGTTTCTGTCAAGCCTAGTTGAAAGAGTGAGCTATTATTAGCTAAAACAATTGAATGTCATTAAGCCAAAGGAATCAGATTAAAAATAGTATAGTATAAATAGTTTCTGATGATGTTACCCATCAGCGAAGGATGTATGTAGCATTGCATAATTGAGTTTAATTTATAGAATATGTAGACTTAATGGTCTCTCTCTTATATAAGTTATGGTGTAGTATTTTTCTGTGGTTAAAGATCTTCTATGGTAGCCAAAAAGTTAGATTTGAGGGCTATGTATAAGGAACCACTCTTTTGCCAAAGAGCAACAGTGAAAGTTTAGCTCGGCTAGAAGTTTCTAGTAATCCTGAAGACCCAGATTAGCTGGTTTTGTTGTGTTTAGGGTTTCAGCAGAATCTGCAGGATTTTGGGCCTCCAAGAGAAGGGTTGGACACACGTGATCTAGAGCAATGTTTACCCCAAAAATGAACATTTGTCACAAATGTATTCACATATCATTTAAACCAGCAGGGCCTGAGTGCTGACAATTTTTGTGGCAGCCTGATTGTTCCATTGGCCTATGGAATAAGTATACTACAGCATTTACAGTACAGTTGTTTTGCACTTAAAAATATTTAGGCCTTAAATATTTTTGGATTTATATGTCTGAATTGTATATAAATTTGAAACTGTTAAGAAACATGAAGGATTTCTGCACCATTTGTCCGCTGCCTATTTGATTTTTAATACTCATTTTCAAAATGCACTTATTCAAATCAGCATAAGTACATTATGAAAACAATTATGTTTATTCTGTTAAATAATATGAATGTGGTTCTAATATGGCTAGCTGTGTAACAAGCAATGTTTAATTAGTTATTATAATGTATGAGGTTGAAACAAGTTGGTTTTATTGATGTTAAATATATAAGCCTGGTTACTGTGTTTAAAACACATTCAGTTTATTAGTACTGTTTCAGAAATCTTACCTGTTTCATTTATGTATGACTGACAAATATGTATCATGTTATATGTGTCAGGTTTATTATTTTGCTACTGTATGTTAAGATTGTGTAATCCAGATGGATTGAAATCGTGCATGCACATTTACATTTGATTGTTTAGCAGATACTTTTATCCAAAGTGACAATAGAAACAATAAACCAACAAAAGGGCAACAGTACTTGGCCTACCTATTTTTTGGGTGTAGATTTATCATACGATCAAGTTAAATCATAAATGTATTTTTTCAACCAATAAGAAGTTTGACCTTTTCATTATATAAGCTAAAACATACTTTAAAGAATTTTAATATCTTGTCATAGGTCTGAATTGTTGAAAGATGATGATCTTCACACAGCTTGTTGGATAAGCCCATGGACACCGTGTTTCAGCAAAACTCTCCAAGAGATTCATGAGTCAGAGATTTGTCATCAGCAGGCTTAATTAGTCAAATATGTTCTCAGACCTTCCAAAACATAACACTAGTCAACAAACTGGAAAGGCACCCAGGCTTTTGCACATGTCAAATTGAATTATTTATTTATTTTATATAGGAACTGCATTAATACTTGCAGAAATATACAAAAGTAAATTAATTCACTTGTGTGTCACCCACAGACCCGGTGCGGTGGGTGGTGGGGGATGGGGGTTGGATGCAAAGGGGGCATGCCCCACCCCAGAAAGAATTTGTGCCCCAGTTTTCTTAACGAATGTTAATTATTTAATCTGTTAATGGATAATTGGAGGAGCATGGGTGCACCGTCTGAGAGCATAAAGATGTGTTTGATTTGAAGTTCAAAGCATAATAAATAATAGTTTAGCATCCAAATACATCATATTTATGTAAACATTTTTGAGACGATTCGTGGATATATAGTGTTTTAGCTAAATAAATCTTGCATATTTATTATATTTTTACCTGTATGTGATGTTTTCATTATTTAATGTATGTTTAAATAAATCTGTCATGAGAAAGTTTTTATGGTCACCACTTTTTTAATCATTTATATTTTAACAAAAAAACATAAAATAATCATGTCAGAAACATAATTAAGTTATTACATATGTAAACTGCATTGTTCAATTTAAATGTTTATATACAACTTAGTTTTTAAGTGTATATTGTTATATCTAAAAATAAATAGCAATTGAATTTAATAATTTTAACAATTAGTATTCAAGTACCAACTTCTTGGTTCTCTGTATAGTTTACAGCTTTCTTTGAGTGACAGGCATCACGGGATGAATGATTTGCAATGAACATAGTAAAGACTAACCTTGTAGTGCATTCTGGATAATTGACTCTCCAAACACCATAACATTGGTTTCACTAAGGAAGAATGCAGTTATATAAGAGTTTGACAGTAATAGCCCTAAAATCTGACCTTGTTTTTTTAGGCTGAATTGTTTTGCAGTGTCACTGTCATTTTCCTCTGAGCCCAGTCAGTCCTCACTCTCAAGAACCTCACAGCAGGAAGCTAGTGCAGTGCAGCAGGAAGCAGTTATTGAGTCACTGGAGGATGCCAAGCATGGGCTAAATTTGCCCAGTGCTCTGAACCCTCTTAAAGCAACAGCACATTTATGCAAGAAGAGTAGTTAGTAGAGGTTTCAAGACTTGAGGTGGATGTGTCAGAAAAGAAAACACATTCAAAATGTGCAGTTCAGGACCAGGATGGTTAATGGGTTTAACGCTGATAGTGTTTGAGATGTGATGGTAACGAGGCCTGTCCCACCGGAGCCATTAGCTGCGAGTAGTAAATGTTCCATCTGGTTCTGTTGCAGTAAATGACACCTTGCCGTTTATTAAAAAGATGACTGGAGTTTATTAAATAAATTCAATTGCTAGTTTGGGAATCCTCATGTTTCATCAGGCTCAACGCGGTTGATAGGGTAGTCTGCAATGATTTTCTACTGTAATGAGTAGAATCAAATAAATGGATTTGTGTTTAAGATACATTTTGAATGTTTTCATAAAATACATACTTTTGAAAAAGATCAGCTTTTTGTATGTAATCTTTCATTTAGATCTCAAGTAATTTTTTAGTAACTGCTTATTTTTAAAGGGCACCTATTATGCCCCTTTTTACAAGACGTAATATCTTGTAAAGTCTCAGGTGTCCCCAAAATGTGTCTGTGAAGTTTCAGCTCAAAATACCCCAAAGATCATTTATTATATCATTTTGAAAATGCCTATTTTGAGTGCAAGCAGAAACACGCTGTTTTCGTTCCTGTATCTTTAAATGCAAATGAGCTGCTGCTCCCCACCTCCTTTTCCAGAATAGGGCTGTGCCTCGAATACTCTGCCAAAAAAACATCTGTTTGGTTTTTATTTTCATGTATATCACACTGAAATCATGAGTTTTAAAGCCATATCAGTTCAAACTTCTGATATAGTTTTTTCTGAGCGCACATCCAAAGCACGCGCACAGAAAGCAGCTGTCTCACGGCACGTGAGTACTAAAGTAAGTTCTCTTTCATGTCCTATTGCGCTTAAACTGTCAAATACACAAAGGTTATGTTAAAAACACGTTACAAAAATACAGTCAGTTATATCTGTGAGGGTAAACACCTGGGACAGAAATCACGTTTATGTTAGATCTGTGTATTTAGTGACAGCAGCATAATATACAGTATGTATTGCTGTCTACGCTGTTAATATGACCCAATCAATAAATAACAACAGAAAATCACTCACTGCTCTTGACTGAATAACTTCTATAGCTTTAATAAGAAGACATTTCTTACTTGAATGCTGATTTTAAATGCTCTAGCGTGAAGATAAACACCGTGGGGTTTCAGGCTCTCTCAGGGCGGGGTCTCTGCCAATATGGCAGTGTAAGTCAGTGGCTGTGGGCGGGGCCTAAACAGTGTAACATCACAATGTCACAATATAACCATGTATGTGACAAATAAAAATCTTGCATCTTAAATGCTCAAAGAATCAAAACAGCATGTCTAATGAGACTGATTTGGTTTATTGGGGATTAAAGAAATAAGGAGTGGGTGGATTTTTTCATTGTAGGGTGGTTGTGTTCACACACAGCTAACACACATTTATGTCCAAACTCTGTATTCCGTGTATTGTTCTATCTATCTTTTTTTATCTTGCTTTCTTTCACTCCGTTCAACCCATTATAGTGGAATGTGTGTACTTGGATATAAATAATCATCATAATATATATGGAATATTTATGTAATTTTATTTGAAATATGTTCATTCAATTCAACTCACATTTATATAGCGCTGTTCACAATACGTGTAGTTTCAAAGCAGCTTCACAAAAAAAATAAAAATAATGTTTCTACATTACTACATTATTAGAGGTGACTGTGTCAGTGTATTGTGTCCATATGGCAGAAATGTACAGTTTTATGATTACACAAATGATGCATATGTAAAAGCTATAAGCAACCTTGTGAAACTGTACCATTTTCTTTTTGGTGATGTTAGTGTCAAGCACAGTCTCTTATGGCTTGTATTATCTAACCAATTTATACACAGATTCTACTTTTTACGTTTTGTTGGCAAATCAGTGAATGGAGCTGACTTTAAGTTCCTTGTCTCTGGTTTTCAGTGTCCAAATGTTAAATCAAAGCTATTGTGTGAGGCTGAGAGTCAGGGACAGGCTGTGGCAGTAACTAGAGGAGCTGATTCAGTGGAATCGGCAGATGAGACTGGGAGAGTCAGGGCACTGGGCCCAAATTGAGGTAGTGTTTTCAGATGGAGATTCTCCTGCAGAGCTCCATGGGGAATCAAAGTAATGAGCCAAAACTCTAGTTTTAGCCTTCTCGGGTCTGTGGATGCTTTATAATGACTTGGAACAACCCGCCTCCTGCTTGGTCACTTACACAGAGAGGTGCAGATAGAGGGAAAGAGAGAGGAACAGACAGAACTCCTCTGCTCTGACCACCTAGAATCACTAATTACTAAAAACTCAAACACCAGAAAAACGAACAACTCTCACTTCCTCACTGAAATTTCAAAAATTCATTCACTACAAAGTCCATATGTTTGGCACAAAAATCATGTTCGGTGCCATTCTTGTTCATTTTGTGTTTAATAAATCCCCCCACCCCCTCCCTTTTTATTTTGGTTACACCATCTTACCGTAATGCTCAAGGCACAAGATATATATATATATATTTTTTTTTTATTGCCAATATCTTAAAGAGCAAGGTGGGTGATGGCAAATATAGAGCCAATAAATATGATATCACACTGTTTCATTTAAAGATAGTGAAAGCAGCACAGACACATTGGCCAAACAGAGAAATTTATCATCCAATGCTGATAATTACAAACGAAATATATTGGTCAGCCACTAATTATAATTTGTCATAACTGCATCAGACTTGTTGTGGATAGAACTTTTTGATCTGCGCCAGTTTTATTGATTTGTATGTGTAAATTAAGATCAGTGATAGATTTATTGATATGCAATGGAAATAAAACTCCTGAGTTCCAAAGCCATTTTTTGAATTATCTTTTATTTTATTATTTAATTTTATTATTTTGTAGTCTTTTAAGTATCATCGTTGGAAGCTTGGAAATATTCTTGGGGAAAAAACATTTTTCACTTTGTCCAACCCATTATAGCATAGGGAGAGTGTGTTTATATAGATATAAATAATAATAAAATTATTTCTTAATGCAGTGTTGATATAATTTTACTGCTCTTGTTTTAAAAATGTAACAGCAATAAGCAATTTATATTTCTTCCTGGAAGAATTAAATGCACAGCCTCTCCTGCCCATGGCTAAGTATCGTCATATGGACACTTTTCTCAGAAAATATTGATATGGAATTATGTGATTAATTGGATTAATTAGTCGGCATATAAAACAATTAACTTTATTATTTGTTGTCAGTTGACAGCCCTAATTAATTTTAACCCCTGACAAACATGTCAGAAAGTGCAATTTGCTATTATGTGTCTTATATTTGAGTTTCATACTTACTGTAGTACTGTAAGCCTGTTGGTAGTTTATGTATCACTTGTACTGTAGGTATATTTAGCTGAGCACACATACTCAGTTGCCGCTCTGCTTTCAGACCTCTACTGTTCAGAGAGCTTTTGCCTGTCACTGTAAATTGTGCTTTCAGTGTGACTTAATTAAAGATGTGTGTGCCTGTGTGTGTGTGTGTGTGTGTGTGTGTCCATGTGCAGGAGCTGACAACTCCATTCATTTGCACAGACTGCCAGCACAGTGTCGAACACTCTGCTAAATCAATGCAATTTAACTCTGCTCAGTAATGTAGTGATTTATTCCACCGATCTGAGCGTGTGCAGAAGCAGCTCACCATAAACACATAAATCTGCAGTCTCTGTGCCCTCCGAGCATGGATAAATATTTCTGAAGTGCTGTTACAAATCTCTCTCTCTCCGTTTTGGCCATCAGCAGCAGTATATTGGCTTGCTTTCCAGTTTGTGGGCTGCCTGCTTGGGTGGGAATATTCCCACAGACTAATTGATTCTGGTGGATTGGCTTTCACCAAAGCAAAGGCAGTTAGTGCACATCTAGCAGAAAATCGCTTAAATAGCATAAAACACATTTCCACTTAGTGTAATTGTATCATGTGTTGCAAAGCAATAATTTAAGATACCTTAATGGAGTTCACTACATCTTGGCGGTTCAATAATGCAGATGGGTATTACCACACAAAGGCTACTGCCAGATGCATGAGTCGTAAGATGCAGTCTATTAAACTAGCTCAATGATCTCTCTTTCCTCGAAAGGAAGATATTAGCTGCAGAACCTTTAATGGGGTTCAGAAAGTTAATGGCCATTTATTTTGGCTTACTAAAGAGATGCAAGTACTAACAATGTTTGGGTTAAAATGTTAAAGTAAGGAAATTTTAAATGATTTATAATCTGTTAAATGAGAAATTTAACTTACTGAAAATGTACGGTATGTAGGCCTAGTTCCTGCATTACTAGCAGCACCAAACAGTGTTGTAGAAAACTAATTTATTTTTATTTAATTTTTAATTGTTTTTGTGCAATTTATGTAGTTTTTTATTTAAATTAAATTAAAAATTTATTTATGTATTTATTATTATTATTATTATTATTATTTTTATTTATTTTTTTTTTTCCCCAGAATGTGTTGCTGAATAAGTTTATTTTTTGGCTTTGAGACCATAAAATTTTTTATTGTTGAACACTGAACTGGTAAACCTTTGACTTTGTATTTAAATAGTTGTGGTATACATTTATTTATTTATTTATTTATTTTAAAGGAAGGAAATTAAAAGTATATTTTTATTTTATTTCATTTCATTAAATTACACACTTCATGTCGAAAACCTCAAAAACGTTTTATGAAGATACACTACTTTTATGATTAAAAAAATGCATTAATCTTATGTCTCTAAATTTTGCATGTTAGTTAAGCACAATTAAATGTATAAATTATTATAAATATAATTACTTAGACCATTAAGAATCTTATATTCCATGGATAATAAAAATAATAAAATTTTACAATGCTGTATGTATTTTCTGCACCACTAACAGTACCAAAGAACTAGATTTTTATATTATTTTGAATGTGTTGCTATGTGGTTTCTAGGGTGTTCTGGGTGTTTTAAGTGGTTGTGTACTGACCCAGTCTCACCAAGATATCAGGATCCCTGGCTTGTGTCCCTCCTTTAAGGCCAATTGATTGGTTTTTAGGAAAGTATTAGTACAGTTCTCCTCAACTGACCACACAATTTGAGATATCTTTCATGTTACATGCTAAAGTTTAGATTTGTTCAACTCTTTAACTCCAATTATGAGCATTATTGTTTTCACTGCACATTAAGTAGTTATTTGAAAAGGGAATTTTACATTTTCACCCTTTAAAATAAGGTACAGTCTTGAATTGAACCACGTTTCCTTGAAATATTTCCTGGTTCTAAAACATGACATTGTGGAGTTTCTTTAGGAAACCACATGTAAAAGTTGTCGTGCAGAACAGCCAGAGGAATGCTGGAGGTGTAGGACTTCGAGAGATTCTTGCACTCCATTTTAACAGTCAGTGTGTCTTTTGTGCAACATCCATTCACTATTCTCTCTCTCTCTCGCTATCTTTCTACTTCTGGATAGCTGAGGCAGCTCGGAGATCAGTAGCTGACGGCTGCATGTAGGAAAACTAGTGGAAATGCTGAAATGTGCATTGCAGTTGACTAGCTTTTTCTCCTTGACGCAGAGCACAGGAAGTGTCAGATGCCTGTGTAGGTGTTCCAATGATGAAGCCATGTTGACTTACAGAATCAAAGCTGTCTTGTGTGGCACGGCAGACATTCAGCTGTGAAGTCTTTATGCCACATTAACCAAAATATCAGCTTTGACTTCACTGAACTCTTTGGGAATAAATTACAGATGTGATGGAGGGCTCTCGTAGTTGTTTTGACAGCTTTTTGAGGACGTGTGGCAGCAGAACTGATAAATCGTGGAGTTGAGACACTGTAAAGTACCAGTCATGTGATTTATTGCTTGTATCAAAAGATAGTTTTCCTTCAAGCAGAACATTTCTGAACATTGGTTTTTATGCTCTGACTTAAATTTAGTGCAATTATGATGATGTAAAGTTTTCAACAGCACAGAGAACGCAGCACAAACTCAAGATGCAATACAAATGAAATCTGGGATATTCTTCTTTGACTTTATTGTAAAAAGAACTGCTTTTTTGAAGGTATATGTTAAATGAGGCACATCTTAACCACTGTTTTCTTGTCAAAGCATAGTGATTAATGTAATGTAATTACTACTGGTTATTGCTGAAATGTTATTCTTGTCATAATTCTTAAATTGTCGTAAATTCTGAATTTACGTTTTAGAAACAAGTAGTAATTACATTTATATATACACATAAATTTTTACACTGTTACAAAAAAAACTTTAAACAAATAAATGCTGTTCTTTTGAATTTCCTGAGAAGTTGAGAATCCTGAAATAAAAATGTATCATGTTTTATTCAATAAAAAAAAATATTAAGCAGCATAACCATTTTCAACATTGATATAAGTGTATGTTTTTTGAGCAGAAAATCAGCATATTAGAATGATTTTTGAAGGATCAAATGACACAGAAGGTTGGAGTAATGACTACAATTCAGCTTAAATAAATTACAAATATATTCAAATAGATTATATTCATTTATATAAAATTTTTTATTTTACTATATGTTTTATTTTAAAACTGCAGCCTTGGTGAGCATATATTTAATATTTATATGATAAAATCACCAAAATCCTTTCATTAAATACAATCTAAATAATACACAACACAATACACGACACTCTCCTCCTCTTCTTTTCTCTATTTTTCTCGTGCAACTCTTCCATTAAGCCACCACAACCACATTCTCAAAACAGCTAAAACTGTTGTTGAAAGACCTGAACACACAGACTGTCTATCGTTGTCTTCTCTTTTATTCAGAGGAAGCCACTGTGTCATTTGATCAATATTTAATCTCTTTCGCATCTCCTGCTGTGGCTGCTAAAAGGCAGATCAGGTTAACTCCTCTAAACTATTGATATCTATTCTTTTGGACAGACTTCTTCATTGTTCTTTAAGTGTAACTTTGTAACATACCACTAACTCATACTACATCAAAAGTCTTTGCAAATTTCAAACATATCAAACTTTGCACATACACATCAAACACGCATACTCTTTCAACATAGATTAGTTTTTTATGTTATGTTGGATTCAGTCATGGACAAAAAGGAACAGTGGATAGTGAGCATCAGCTGACTAATCACAGATTTCCTGTAGTGGTGAATCTTATGTTGCCAGATATTCCTGTGGAAGCCCTGGTTGCCAGATTGTAGGAGATGCTTCTTGACCAGATGCTGGTGGTTTAGTTGAGTATGATGGAATGGAATAAACTCTTTCCCGCTCCCACCAAATCTCATTGGTTTGTCGTGTTTGCTCGGCTTTGTGGTCATTCAGAGCGAGCTGTTCTAATTTACACCACATGACCCAGCATTCACCAGCGATTCGAAATACCAGGATCTTTTCAGATGCTGTAAGATTTTCTTTGGTTTTGTTGTGTTGCATGTTCACCCTTGCCAATCTTTTTTTTTAAATGGTGGGTTTTCCTTAACTGAAGCTTATTATTAGCATCATTTCAACTGTGATGACCTTTGAAAATGTATTTTACTCATGGTTTTAAGAAAAAAAATAAAATAAATAGTTTGCTGTAGCCTCTATAGTGTACTGCTTGCCTATTGGATATTCAGTATTTTTTACAACATTTAACAACTGTAGAGAAATCTGGACCTAATCAGAATAAAGTCAGATGAAGATGCGGATGCCGTGCTTGATGAGGTGATCTACAGGACACTCCATTGTAGTGGCTGGGTGTTTTACATTTATGTCAGGAAGAGGACTATTTACATCCAAATGTTATTTGATTTACACAAAACAAAACCTAGACATAGATTTTACATTACTCTGCTTAATCAACCATTTTCAGTAAGATAAAGCCTACTTAATAGGCTATGAAATGTTTGTGTGCCTGCTATTGTGCATTGAACTTGAATGTCCAACAGATGTCTGTTTTAAAGCAGTGGTTCAAAAATTCACTCCTTAATTTGAAAAGCCTAATTTGATATTCTGTGGACAAACATTTTTATAGTGCATTATTTTCAATGTGTTTATTGCTAGCACAGCAAAAAAATAGTCATAGCACAAGTAATTCACGTGTGATGTATCTAGTTGCCATGACAACATCACGCCCTTGCTTCTGCTCTTGTGGAATCATAGTAAAAACACGGAGTGTGACTTTGTAAGTGTACTATTGAAAAGATTAAATTTTATTTTAAAGCATGACTAACCAAATCGACTGGCTTGGTTTGGCCCCCTTAAGCTTAAAGCGGCAAGCTACGCTTAGGTAGGGCCCCATGAAATCCGTTTTATTTTTTCCTAAATTCCGTTTAATTTTTTTCCATTTAAATTTTTCTTTATTGTTTTTTTCCGTTGAAATTTTTCTTCACTCCTTTTTACAGTTCTGTGTATGTGATATGACGCTAGTTTTACTCCAATCAAACAGTTCAAATGCTCATGAAGTGACTCTCAGAGCAGTTCTGGAGATGTTGTTCATGTGTTTACGTCCTCATTTAGTAAGACGGCAGATGCTGAAATCACTGCGAGCGTCACGCATGCACGCTTCAGTATATTTGTGTAGTAGATGAAACCGCACATCTGCGGCCATTCATTAACCAAGGAACATAGAGGATTCATATTTAAATCACTTTTGCGGCTTAATAGTTACAGATAATAGGCTATATCATGATTGATATAAGTGTAATGACCTACTTTTGATTAATTCTTCAAAAAACAATGATAAAGCCTACTTAACATTTTTATGTGCATGCTATTGGGCATTGAACTTGAATGTCAACAGATGTCTGTTTTAAAGCAGTGGTTCAAAAATTCACTCCTTAATTTGAAAAGCCTAAATTGATATTCTGTGGACAAACATTTTTATAGGCATTATTTTCAATGTGTTTATTGCTAGCCACAGCAAAAAAATAGTCATAGCCACAAGTAATTCACGTGTGATGTATCTAGTTGCCATGACAACATCACGCCCTTGCTTCTGCTCTTGTGGAATCATAGTAAAAACACGGAGTGTGACTTTGTAAGTGTACTATTGAAAAGATTAAATTTATTTTAAAGCATGACTAACCAAATCGACTGGCTTGGTTTGGCCCCCTTAAGCTAAAGCGGCAAGCTACGCTTAGGTAGGGCCCCATGAAATCCGTTTTATTTTTTCCTAAATTCCGTTTAATTTTTTTCCATTTAAATTTTTCTTTATTGTTTTTTTCCGTTGAAATTTTTCTTCACTCCTTTTTACAGTTCTGTGTATGTGATATGACGCTAGTTTTACTCCAATCAAACAGTTCAAATGCTCATGAAGTGACTCTCAGAGCAGTTCTGGAGATGTTGTTCATGTGTTTACGTCCTCATTTAGTAAGACGGCAGATGCTGAAATCACTGCGAGCGTCACGCATGCACGCTTCAGTATATGTGTGTAGTAGATGAAACCGCACATCTGCGCCATTCATTAACAGAGGAACATAGAGGATTCATATTTAAATCAACTTTTGCGGCTTAATAGTTACAGATACTAGGCTATATCATGATTTGATATAAGTGTAATGACCTACTTTTGATTAATTCATTCAAAATTTGACAAATTCCGTGACATTCCACGTTAAACTGTGAATTCTGTTTATGAATGGATTCCGCGATTCCATCCGCGTTTTCCGCATCACGGAAATCATAGGGCCCTACTTAGGTGTATATAGTGCCATACCACCCACCTCTATGCTTTCCTATTTTAGGCTTTATGTCCTCTGGATGTCCTGAGTCTGATAGGTCATCGATGAAGGAGACTGTAAAAAAATATAACCCTGATTAAATTGCATGTCCTGGTGAATATTACCCTACAGAGGCAGAGTTGCATGTTCTGGATATCTACAGTATAAACATAAACCATTCCAAACTTTTAATTGATAATGTTTCAATGTAAATAAATGCCACAAAAAGCCATTGCTTCAAAACAGTATGGAGGTAGAAAATGTAAAAAAAAAAAGTTTGTTTCTGAATGTTTAACCGGGAAGTGTGTACAATCTTGTACACAATCTTACTCCAGTTATGTTTAATTTCATCTTCAAATACATTGATTTGTTTTGATATCTTGCAGTGGTCTTTGGCTTGTTGCAAATGGGCCTTTATTTATATGAGCTGAACCCATGTTTGTCTAACTGTGAGTAGCTGTAGTTCATTTCAAAAGGCAAGGTCATGTTTACAGAGCTGTACAGTATTTTGACATTTGTTTTTTTCTCTTTGAGTTTTGCTTGTAATCACACAATAATTGAGTAGAAACAGAGAATGACATCAGACATACTGGAGTCACCCTTTGATTATCAAGGAAAAACATGAAACAGATGCAGGACTTTCCTTTCCTTTCCTTTCCTTTCCTTTCCTTTCCTTTCCTTTCCTTTCCTTTCCTTTCCTTTCCTTTCCTTTCCTTTTGTTTTCCTTTCCTTTCCTTTCCTTTCCTTTCCTTTCCCTTTCCCTTCCTTTCCTTTTTTTCCTTTCCTTTCCTTTCCTTTCCTTTCCTTTCCTTTCCTTTCCTTTCCTTTCCTTTCCTGTCCTGTCCTGTCCTGTCCTGTCCTGTCCTGTCCTGTCCTGTCCTGTCCTGTCCTGTCCTGTCTGCTCCTTTCCTTTTATCTCAGCTCCACTTTTTTCCACTCCTCTCATTTCTACTAATTTCTGCTACTTTCTTTTCCTTTACACTCCTTTTTGCTCCTTTGCTCTTTTCCCACTCCTATCGTTTCTCTCTTCCCTCTTCCTTTTTCTTCCCTCTTCCTAGTCTTTAAAAAGTGTTTGATGTTCTGTGCATATAGATGTGTTTTGCAGTAATTGAACTGTTACCATAAACCTCTCACCTGCAGAGCAAGTGGATATCATCTCTCATTCTGTCCTTTTCATTTTTTCTCCTATCAGAACAAGAATGTTTCGGTTAAACTGGAAAAGAAGAAATGGGAGGAGATTGTATTTAAACGAAAGGAGGAGGCCGAGGAGAATGTGACCCCTGACATAGACGAGAATAGCTTCGGCAATCTGGCCACCAGCATGGGGCGAGACCAGGAGCGGGTGAAAGATCGTCTGCTGAAGAACACATACTCCAAGAAGAACAAACGAGTGAGTCTGTCATCTCTTTCTGCAGGCTAAATGATGGAATGCTTGATGGACAAGAGCAGCAGCGCTCAGAACCCATGTGATCTTATACCTGTTCCTGAGTGTTGACGGCTTTGACCGGTGTTGACTAAATTAATGTGGCATTGGCAGTCATTACTGAATGCCTGCTGTTTCTGGAAGGGACCAGTGAGGTGTCTGCATATGAATAGATGACAGCAGTACATCAGCGACTGACAGATTACTGGTGTAGAGCTGTGGTTAAGCCACATAGTGTGCTGTTAATGACCAAGAAGAACAAATATAACCATCTCTCGCTTCCTGTATCCATTTTCTCTGTGCCTCGTTTTGGCTTATTTGTAGCTTTTCTTGATAGTGATAGTGTTGAAGCAGAGAAAATGGGATTGGAAAATGTCACAAGCCAGATTTGAACTCAAGTTGCCTTCATGAGCACCAAAGCTTAACTATTTAGTTACATAGATTATTCTACGTATATTTCTGTCTATCAGTCTGTCCGTTGTTCTGTCTATCTCTCTAGCTATCATTCTATCTCTTTTGTTATTCAATCTTTATCTATCTTTCTGTCGTTTTATCTGTCTGTCACTCTGTCTGTGTGTCTGTCTGAATGTCTAGCTGTTGTTTTGTCTAGCAATCATTCTGTCTGTTTAAAGTGCCAGTGACAAACTTTCCGAAAGTGTATAGTGGTCACTACTTCCCTGGTGCTAACAGATAATAGGCTAACATGCCATAACCACAACCTATGATCTTCTTTCCTTCCTTACTCTCTGTCTTCTGTCACTCATACCAAGACTTCTAAAAGGACAGCTTTCTGACACCATGAGTAGAGATAGAATATTATCAGGCCAGACTAAAAGCAAAATGGACAGAGAGAGCATGGTTCATCCTGCGTCTGTCACTTGCCTCTTCCCAGAGCCATCTGATTACCCTCCCCTGAGGACTTCTCCATCACTGTAGCCCAATGCATATAAAGCAGCCTCTCTCCAGATGGAATCTCTCTCTGATCACGGGCCTTTGTGCGTGCGCTCGCACTGGCAGTGCGTTTAAATGCAGTGTGTTCTAGCCTGCGTGGGCGTCTATCAGACTCTCATACACCCGCTGGCATCTCCGTTTCCCTCTCTGATCAGAAATAATGGGGAAAAAAAGAAAGCCACTTTCATATTGCTGTAATTGCAGAGCGGAAGGCTCTCCACAAAGCAGCCATCTGGACGGGGAGACACTGTATGTGCATGGGCCGTTGTTTGTGTGTGTGTGTTTATATTTCCTAGCTTGAGAGATGCAGAGGGACACACACAGCATGTCTCTGATCAGCATGTTGGGGATTTTGATGCACAGCTCGGCTCAATTTCTGTCTCTGAACTGCCCGTGATCACACATGAAGACAGATTCATCAAAGCATTTAAATGTTAACTTTTTTTTTTTTTTCACCCGTGCAACTCATAATGAGTGAGTGGAACATGTTCATTGACTCAGCTACTCATATGCTGTCTTAAAAAAAAAAATAAAAAAATCAGATCTCCATGCAGTGCAGCATGGATTCCACACTAGTCCACAGGACCTGATTGAGGCATATTTCTATGTATCTATATGTAGTTATCTCCTGTTCTATCTATCTATCTATCTATCTATCTATCTATCTATCTATCTATCTATCTATCTATCTATCTATCTATCTATCTATCGTTCTATCGTTCTATCTATCTATCTATCGTTCTATCTATCTATCGTTCTATCGGTCTATCGTTCTATCTATCTATCGTTCTGTCTAACTGCCATTATAGCTATCAATCTGTTGTTCTAAACATCTGTCATTCTATTGATCTATTCCCTTATCATTCCATTGTTTGATCTATCGTTCTGTCCTTCCATCTATAGTTTTGTCGTTCTATCTATTGTTCTATGTTTGGCAGCTGAATAACCTTTTTAATTTATGGTAATGTTATATTTATAAAAAAAAAAAAACAATAGAAGTCTGTTTTAAGTCCCTATTTAGATAGCTAAGTAAACATGTGTCTGTGTGTTTAAGAGACAAGCCAAATACTGAATGACTGAGTGTATTTGGAACGCAAACACACACACACACACACACACTTGTTTTTTAGCAGTGATTGGTCTGTTGCTGGATCCAGTGTCATCGTCCCCTGGAGCATCAGTATTAAATCTAGCACTGACTGGCTCATACCGGTCTGAGAGAGATGGAGAGCAAGAGAGATCGCCCGCCAAACACACAGAAGCACAGAACTGCATGATTTTTCATGATGAGCTCATGTAACTCAAGGGAATCTTTTCCTTTCTGCTTTCATGACAGAAACTCCATTGTGTGAAGTTAAACTCATAGCTGATCCAGTAACTGTTGTGCTCTCTGATGTGCTTCAGGTTATCGCCCCTCAGGGCACATCACCCACAGCAGTGCTGAGGGCCAGGACACAGTTTGCACAGGAGAAACGTGAAATACGGAGATCTTAGCCACTCTTATGAACGCTGTAGTGAGGGGTGGTGTAACCTGTTGGTTAAGGGTATGGGCAGCTAACCGAATGGATATAGGTCACCGCAAGTGATCTACAAAGTATTGCCATTGTGCCTTAGACACTTAACCTCAAGTTACTCTGTCCTCTCTGTAATTACTGGAAGCTTCTGCTTGAGTTACAGAAGCACCAGCTAAAGGGCAAATCCGATTAGATTGTTAGAAGTGTCTAACTTTACACAGTCTTCTTAAAGCTGAAGTGTGTCATTTTTCTCTCCTGTCCCAGCTTAATATGCAGAGACTACTGCAAGTAAACCATTTGTACATTGATTCCTTCAAAAAAGTAAAAACACTCTAACTCTATCAAAATGTTACTTACATTATTGTTCAAAATAATTGCAGATGTTATTCTTGCAGTTCTGTTTTGATGATTCTAATGGCACAGAAATTGCACACTTCATTAAATATGACTGATGTTTTTCCCCAAATCTAAGTTCTTTTCTCAGGCCTTGTTATAAAATATATAACAATATAATATATATACAAAAAAAAAAAAAAAAAAAAAAAATATATATATATAAACTTTCCAGTTAAAATATCTAAATAAAATCATTGAACAAGATGAATTTACTTTTGGAGCAAAATGGCATAAGATATTAAGGCTTGTTTTCTGAGATTGCATCTTTAATATGAGTGTTTTTTTTTTTGTTTTGTTTTTTTTTCCTACTGCACTTATTTTTTATTTTTGTAGTTTTAAGTATAAACAAGCTGAAAATATCTAAGTGCAGTAAGACACAATACACTTATTCAAGATACTATGAAAACTTCTTATCTTTTGCAGTGTGCATAAGTGTGGCTCTCCAAGTGTACTTATCTAGTTTAAAGGATCATTATATGTAATCATTACTGCAACATGCAATTTTATGTAAAGAATGTAAAGTATTACTGTAGTTTATCAAGCATAGGCCAACCAGTTTAAGCTAATCTGTTGATACCCGATCTGCTGATAGTGTCCTTTATTTGCATTTATTTAATTTATTTTTGTAGGCAGTATTAGCACAACATTAATTGAGCAAGGCAAATAGTGTTTAGTTTTGTGAATGAGACCTAATCTGTGTTTGCATTGTAAAGAAACATTGACTTTATACAACACAGCCTGGTTTTAATGAATCACTGATGGCTAGAAATAAGATGGAGGTTTTTACATTGAAATACAGTGGACACAAGTGTACAGTAATCTCATTCAATGTGTGCATGTCAGACGGTGAAACTACAGAATAATTTTTTCTCAGTTTATTGATTTGCATGTAGATGTTGAGTAGTACACAAAAACACTCAATAGTTATTGTATAAAAAAAAAAAAAATTCTGGTGTGATCTGAGTCAATGCCTTTCAAAATTTTTAAGAGAGAAACACAGAGCAGGCCTACTTCATTTGAGTTTGAAGGATCCTTGGCTCACTGCACATTACTGTTAACAGAACAGAGTATGCACAGAAAATTGAGAATAACCTTGAATGCACACACAGCAATGTTGAGTTTCCATTTTTGGGACCGATTTTTGTACCAGATTGATTAGATCTTTCTCATGTATTGCTTACTCAAGGCATTTCTGGCCTTTTAAGCTGAAATTGGTTCAGTATTGCACAGCCCCCTGTACAATTTATGCCCTACAGTTTGTGACGTATTCTTCAAACGCTCACTTTGTTTAATAGCAGCTGAGAGACTGAAAGAGCGAGCTGTAATTTCACCCAGGCTCAGATGTCTGACGATAGGGATTCGCCCACCGCAGCACTTGCAAGGTTGAGAATTAGCTGCCCGGCCTGTATTCAACAGCCAGAAACTATGGCTGACAGATTCTAAGAAAGGAGAAGTCTGCATATTTGAAGTACTGCACATTGCTCAGTCTGATATGAGATGAGTTCTCATAGTTATGCAACAACGGGCACTGAGAAATGCAAAAGACCAAAGTGTGAAAAAGTCTGTCTGGTTTAGTCTGTAGCTGAGCTGCTAAAGAAAGAGGTTAGAGTTGGCATGCTGAGTGCACTTTCGTTCTGTTTTAATGCTGACAGCTTTACACTTGGTTTCCTTTTGCAGTTTTGATGTGTTGGTTACGCTGAGCTGAGACTTTGTGTTTTAATGTGTATGTCTATTGTAGTGTGAAAATATACTTTACTCTTAACAGTTTAGTAGTCAGACAACAGTTCAGTTCAACATCAGTCTGCACTGTTCAAGATCTAGAAGCTTAGATTGTGGTGTAGTAAAGGAGCTGGATCGTATTGAGAGCTGGAATGTGGAACCGTTGGTACTTAGCTAGAGGGAAGTTCCTTTTTGATAGCGTAGCTTCAGATGTGATTTACACACCAGACAGTTTAAGGAGGAGGAGACGGACCATTTGAAAGAATTTAAATTGGAGAAACTGTACCGCTTAATAAAGTGGTTATAGAACTTACTCAGGAAGGCACTATATTTAATTATTTGACAAGAATATAAACAAGGCTCAGGAATAAAAGAACAAATATGTGATATAGGACCTTTATACAGTGCTTGCCATTGTTAAGACTTTAAATCTATCTCCTACAGCCTTGTTTTTATTTCTGTTAAATTCAGTGTGGCATCTAACCTCATTAAGGTGGAAGTCCCACCTTTCAGTTTAAAGAGCCAATCACCTTCATCTGTTGATTTATTCTTAAATGTGTGTGATTTACTGTACAGTCTGGACCAGCCTGAAAAATAAACTTTACCATAGTTGTCATAATGTAATACTCATTTGAACTAATTTATTAAAATGTTTGGAGAATTTTTTGATCTTTCCCCATTTAGACTTTTTAGAATTGCCTTTCATTATAACACCCCCGGCAGCTATTTTCTCAGTTGCCCGCTGAGTAACTAGCTTAAAACTAAAGGTTTCTCTGTTGCCGAATAAGCCTTTCTTTCTTTCTTTCTTTCTTTCTTTCTTTCTTTCTTTCTTTCTTTCTTTCTTTCTTTCTTTCTTTCTTTCTTTCTTTCTTTCTTTCTCTAAATTATAGTGTAAATAGTAGTGTATCACGGTTTGCACACAAATATTAAGCTACAAACACTGTTTTCAACATTAATAATAATAAGAACTGTTTTTGAGCATGCCTGTGTATAAAAAAAAAATTGTTGTTCACTGCAAATTATGTTGCCTCTTATGCTCTTTTATATATATATATATATATATATATATATATATATATATATATATATATATATATATATATATATATATATATATATATATATATATATATATATATATATATATATATATATACAGGTGCATCTCAATAAATTAGAATGTCATGGAAAAGTTCATTTATTTCAGTAATTCAACTATCTATACCTGTTGAACCATAGACAGCACACGCTGTGTTCATCTAATAAAGATCTTCACCACTAGCAAACAATAGCTTTTGCAGATTTGCTTTCAATTGACTGTAGATCCAAAGCCACGTCTGGGTTACCACCAGCCAGCTTGTGTGTGTGTTTGTGTGTGTGCTTCTCTTAAAGGTTTAGTTCATTTCCAGAATAAAAAATTCCTGATAATTTACTCATCCCCATGTCATTCAAGATGTTCATGTCTTTCTTCAGTCGAAAAGAAATTTGAGGAAAACTTTCCAGGATTTCTTTCCATATAGTGGACTTCAATGGTGGCCAACGGGTTGAAGGTCCAAACTGCAGTCTCAGTGCAGCTTCAAAGGGAGCTACACGATCCCAGCCAAGGAATAATGGTCTTATCTAGTGACGCGATCGGTCATTTTCTAAAAAAAATAATAAAAATGTATATACTTTTTTAAACCACAAATGCTCTTCTTGCACTAACTAGACTTCACGCATTGTGTAATCACATTTGAAAGGTCACGCGTAACGTGGGCGGAAGTACCAACCCAGTATTTAAAAAGCGAACGTGCAAAGAAAGTCAGATGCCCTTTACAAAAAAAAGGTAAAACATTGATGCTGGACTATTTTGAAGTTGGAGGAGAAAATGAGATGGAGTTTTTCACCTTACCTTATCTTTTTGAACCGGAGCACACACACGAAAACTAACTATGCGTGACCTTTCCAATGTAATTACGTAATGTGTGATGTTGCAGACGCGCATCGTAGAGCTATTGCAAGACAAGCATTACTGGTTTAAGAAGTGTATGCATTTTTATTTTTAAGAAAATGACAGATTGTTTCGCTAGATAAAACCCTTATTCCTTGGCTGGGATCGTGTTGAGCCCTTTGAAGCCAATCCATTGGCTCTCATTGAAGTCCACTATATGAAGAAAAATTCTGAAATGTTTTCTTCAAAAACCTTAATTTCTTTTTGACTGTAGAAAGACATGAACATCTTGGATGACATGGGGGTGAGTAAATTATCAGGACATTTATTTTTTCTGGAAGTGAACTACTGTAATCCTTTAATGTTTTATATTCCCTCTGAGTTGTGTCTCTGACCTGGTAAAACTGCTTTCAGATGCATTTAAGATGATTATCACTTTAAACCAATCAGATTAAACTCATTCCACGAAGCTTAACCGGCTCGCAAGCACTGATCTGGGGTCAATATCTTACAGCCCACATTTACGTTACACAGAAGTGCCAAACTATAAGCAGCTTCTGCCTCTTCTTTAGTAGAGACTCCAATATTTTGCTTAGTGTGTGCTTTTGGTCAGCATGTGCGTTGTACACCACTGTCCCCTGCTGGTGTGGACAGGAAGTGCATGAGAAATGTGGGGGAAGGGAGTATTACAGCTCTATAGCATATGAACATCTTGCAGTCCTTCAGTCTTTTATGGGTCTTTTTGTGCTTTTAGGCCACTAGGGGGCACTGTGTCTTCACGCAAGGACTCAGTGTACTGCAGAAGCAGGGTGGTGTCCTTTTGTGTTGTAGGTATAAAGCTTCTGCTAGATGTATAAATGTTTGTGGTGCTCAATGTAAGAAAGTCTAGTACTTCAACTAGTCAACGTGCACCTGTTTTCCCCCAAAAAACAAATCAGATTGCAGTTTAGGTAAATGTTAAATTATTATTATTCTTATTTTTTTTTTTTTGTAAAATGTGCACAAACATGCTGATTCAATGAGGGAATTTGTGAAGTATTCAGGTAGCTTAGCTCAAATTGACCTCAGTTAGCATTATATGTGTTTGCTTTAATTCTAGACTTCAGATTCAAGCTCTAATCTTATGAAGATTTATAAACCTCATGCACATTTCTGTTAGCGATTGGCGAGATGTTGCAATCACAATGCGCTGCTGTTCATATTCACATTACGCATTGCCATTTGTCATCCGGACCTAAGTGTGATGTCACTTTTATGAGCTCGAGGGACAATAGATGGGCTGAAGGGGATTACGGTTGCTTTGACAGCTCGCGGTGGCATAAAGCGCCATCCCCTGCCCTTTTCATCTCTCCTTCCCTTCTCTTTTCTTCCCGTCCTCTATCTCCTCCCCTATCGCCAGCTTCCTCTCCACCTTTATCAGAAGTGTGTCGTGTACAATGTGGCATCTGTCATTTGCCAAACAAAAGGGCCGCAGACTGATAGCCCACAAACAATAGCTCCAGAGCTCCCCAGAGGTTAACCGGGCAGAGGGGGCGTATCACTGCCTCTGTCCCAGGGGATAGAGCCCCCCAGATGGGACCAAGGCGGTCATGAAGGCCCCTTGGCATACTGTGAATGCTGGAAGGTTAGGACCGGCTCTGCTGGGAGCTTCGGATTGTGGTTTTGTCCAACTAGTGATGGTGGCCAAGCGAGCAGGCTGCAGCTAAGCTGATTACCGAGAGAGCAAGAAGCGGCGTGTGTGGCGGCACAATTGCCAGACGGGAGGAGGAAGTGGGAGGAGGGATAAAGATTCGGGTTAAAGTGTTAAATATGTGGTAAGACCTCATTTGAGGCAAAGGCGTCACGTTGGATATGTGTGCGTCCATGTGTGTGAGTGAGTGGATGGATGCATGGATGTGTGTGTATTGAGCTGCATGTTTTTATCTGTGTGTGTATAGAGCTGCATGTTTTTATCTGTGTGTGTGTGTGTGTGTGTGTGTGTGTGTGTGTGTGTGTGTGTGTGTGAGCGGTTCATGCCAGGAGATTGAATAGATTTGTTGTCTTGTTTTGCGGGTCTCTTTGGGTCTGTCACCACTAAGTTGGGTTGTCAGATGCTGGCGTGTTTAGAGGTGACCCTTTTCTACTTCGCATGTGTGTGTAGCACATGTGTAGGAGTGTTTGTGTGATCAGTGCACGTTCCAAAGCAAAAGCTGCCTTCCAACCATGGCATTTGTTTCCGATAACATTTTAGGTTTCTATAAAAGTGTCCAATTTTTTTTTTTATAAATGCACAAGGGATTTCAAAACACACTTAACATGCAGTTTGCATGAACCATTATATTAAAGCTACACTGAGTTTTATACATGACAGATACATGACAAAAACTGTAATCATATATAGACTGTATGCAGTTTCATCAAACAGTAAATGGTATATCAATATGCAGTACGTAAATAGGAGTAAATAAACCATTAATATATATTAATAAATAAATTAAAGAAAAGCTTTCTATTTCAAATAAATGTTGTTCTTTTGAAGTTTCTATTTATTAAAGAATGCTGGAGCAATGTATCATGGTTACATTATACTGTATGTATTTGTTTTTACAAAAATATGAAACACCACACCTTTTTTCAACATTGATAATAATAAGAAATGTCTGAGGAGCAAATCCAAATGTTTTCTGAAGGATCATGTGACACTGAAGGCTGGAGTAATGGCTGCTGAACATTCAGATTTGCCATCACAGAAATAAATGAATATAATATAATAGAAACAGTTAATTTAAAATGTAATAATGTTTTACATCTATATATGTGTGTGTGTGTGTGTGTGTGTGTGTGTGTGTGTGTGTGTGTGTGTGTGTGTGTGTGTGTGTGTGTGTTTAAGAAAGGCTGAAAAACTGCTGTAATGCTTAATATTTTTTGAGACTTTTTTTCAGGATTCTTTTTAAATCTTTTCTCAGGATTCTTGGATGAATAAAAAGTTAAAAAGAAGAGTATTTTTTAAAAATATAAATCTTTTCTAATAATACACACCACCGTTCAAAAGTGTGGAAACAAAGAACATGGTTTCCTCTGTGTCTCTTCATATCACTTTATGCTGCGTATGCTCTTCTGTATCATACGTGCCACAAGGATGCGCTGTTTTATCTCAAATCAAAGCTAAATACATGTAGAAACAGCGCATCCTTATGGCACGGCTGATACAGAAGAGCATACACAACATACGGTGATACGGAGAGACATAGAGGAGACCGTTGACAAAGGAATTATTGAATAAAGTCGTTACTTTTGTTTTCTTCGCTTACAAAAAGTGTTTCCGTCGCTTCATATAACCCAGATTGCACTTCTGATGACAGATGGAGTCTGACGACGACTTTCATACCTTTTATGGACCTTGACACTGTTATTTACTCGGCAGTCTATGGGACAGTCTCAAGCCTCCAGGTTTTCATCCAAAATATATTTAAATTGTGTTCCGAAGGCGAACTGAGCTTGTACAGTATGTGTGTGCGTGTGTATGTATCACCAAACTCTCCATCCTCCCAGCTCTGTGTCTTCAGCAGCCCACCTGCAACTTTAGAAATCATTAAAATCATTATTTCTTCTTTTCTCTTGTGATGACATACAAGTTGAATTTCCACTAAAATAGATAACGTCACTCAACGTCTATCGATCTGCTGAGACTGGTAAAACTGCTAATAGAGTGAGAAATACTCCCTCCCTGTCTATCTCTCTATCTCTCTCTCTCTCTCTTTCACACACACACACACACACATACACACACACACACACACACACACACACACACACACACACACACACACACACATACACACACTCTTGCTAGGCTTTGCTTAACATCTGACGGGCTCATGTCATCGCTCCTCTGACATGCTGGCCTTCAGAGGCTGAGGGCTCAGTGTACTTATTCCTCTCTCAACAAATGAGGGCGACCTACCTGCTCCCCCGCCAGCACTCTGCAGCATTGATTAGGGATAATTGGAGGGAGTCAAAAGCCGAGAAGTGTCACTAAATAAATGGCTGTGTGTTAATTGCAGATTCCTCTGGATGTGGGAGAAACACTTAGCCGCAGGGCCTGACAATGCAGGATTAATTGGCCCCCTTCAATGAACATAATTAGAGCGATTGTTAAGAGATAAAGAAAAGGTTTAACGAGCATGGCTGCGCTGTCAGAGGAAACATCACACTCTTTCTGCTTCACTTCTCTCTTTTTCCTCGCACAGTACTTCTTGCACTCTCCCTGATAAGAATAAAATGTTGTGTATTTTGATATAGACTAGCCTCCCTCTCTCTTAATTAAAAAGTGAAATGCATAATTATGTCAATTTCTAGCTCATTATTAGTTTATTAACGGCACCGAGTTGATGTATTATGCACATATCAATCTTCTAACTTTTCTTTTATTATGTTTTTGTTTGCAGGATATTTGTATTTCTGCACATAGTAAAATTGTGGACTATTTTTAA